>NC_133535.1:21015722-21319294 GCF_048544455.1 Silene latifolia
TTGAAAGCTCGTTTGATACGTGCTTGGTATGTTTGGACATTATGTAAGGCGCGCAGCCTTCGTTCATCCAGGAGGATGAGTTCTTCATATCTATCCCTGATGAATGAACATTCGGCCCCTTTTTACCCTTTCCTTTGCTAATCTTTTGGACTACTTAGGCACGATCTTAGGCCTTTTTCTTGCTTTTTGCTCCATATTCCCGCTACTATCGATTTCGGTGCTCTATTGTAGGTAATTGAGCTAGCTAGAGGAAATTTGGGAAGAAACAAGGCACAAGAGGAAGATAGCAAAGAAGAAAGGGGAAAGAAAGACGGAAGATGACCCTGAGCCGACCAGCCGGCAGCCGGCCGACCGGCGGGCCGTCGCAATGGCATTTTCAAGCTTCAAAAATAGAGATTCCTCGGCGCCGGATGGACAGCCGGCCGCCGGTCGCTGCTACCCGTGTTTTGTCTTAATTCCCCTTTTTGCAACTTAAGTAAGAGGACACTATAAATACCCCCAAATATCGGTGTTTTGACACACAACCCTAGATCTGAATTATTTCCTCTTCCAAGTTTCAAACTTTGTTAATCATTTTGCTAATCATTCCTTAATTAGACTAGTTCTTCAATTAATTAGTAATTGGAGTTGGGTTGTAAGAAGAATTGAAGGTTCCTCCTTCTTTAATTTTCTATCCTAATTCCTTTCTTACTATTTGATTGGTATTATTTCTCTCCCTATTTTTCATTTGTTTACATTTGTTTTTCCTTCTAGTTTGTTTGATTGTTGTTGGTAAAATTGCATCCTTGTTGTTTGATTGTTGTTGTTTTCACCATTGTTTATCTTTTCTTTGTTCATCTTTTCATTATTTCTCTCTCCTTTGTTCATCTTGGGCTAGTTGTCCTCAAAGACTTAAATCTCTGAGTTGATTTTGTTAAAGATTGTGTCTTTTAGTTTGTTCATCCTTGCTATTAGATTAAAACCATCTTTCTTCATAATTATTGTTGGGTTGTTGCATGTTTAGAAGTAGAATTCATCCTATCACCATGTTTATGCTTAAAGACTCTATCTTTGTTGTTTTCTTTGCCTTTAGGAACATGATTAGTGAGTAGTCTCCTTCTAGGACTCGGTTTGACCCGATGTGGGTAATTTCACTAACTAATTATCATTAAGGCTAATTTGTGGGGAAAATTGGTGAGGGTAGTCTAGGGGAATTTGCATGTTTAAGGTTTGGGTTTTGGGTAGTGTCGATTTGTGACCCTTGTCCACCAACGGAAGTTGGTTAGGTTGTAAGTTGGGTACCCGATATTTGACCTTGTCGCCGACTAAGGTTGAGACCGGAAAGGAGAACCGAGGGAGGGTGCCTCTAGGCTAGCGTTTGAAATCGACCTCCGGAAGGGGGAGTGGGATGACCCGGAATATGATGAGTGCTTAATGACCTTGACCATTTACTTGACCTCCTTGGGAAAATGCATGTTCTTGGGGTTGTCGGGTTTTGAGTTAGGGAGACCGGCTTTCGAACCCGGGAGGGGGGTTAGTCGGGGTAGCTAGTGTCCTAGTGCGAGACCGGAAGGGAGGTTCTAGGCGAATTAGAGCCATCTCCCCCTTACCTTTCTACCCCTTTTGATTAGCCAAGACGATTAGTATGTGGAATTACTCATATTCGTGGGAGAACCGAGTTCTAGTCCTTCTCTTTATTTGATCTATCCTTTATCTCTTAGCTTGTTCTTATCTAGTCTAGTTTATAGTCTTTAAATTCGTTAGTTTAAGTGCTAGTTTGTTACCCCCCCTCTTTGTTATTTTTCGACTTAGCTAAACCGGTGAATTAGAACGATTAGTACTCCACCTACTCCTTGTGGGATCGACCCTTTAAAGTGTACAACAATAAAATCGTGCACTTGCGAGGTTTAACTTGAGACCATCAAGTTTTTGGCGCCGTTGCCGGGGAGTACGGCTTGATATTAATCGTTTTTGTTCTAGTTTAGACTAAGTCCTTTGTTACTAATCCTTTCTTTCAAGTGCTTAGGTCTTTTGCATGAGTAGGCGACGAAGACGAGGTCAACCGATATATCAACTTGACCGCGAAATTGAAGCCACGGCAAGAAGACTTAATTCTCTAAGAAGAAAGGGGTTTACTTGATACACCACCAATTGAATAAGTTAATCACCAAGAAGCTACCGAAGTTTTTGAAAATCCTTTTGGGGTTTTAGAAGAAGAACCTAACACCATGGGTGATCCGGTTCCGATAAGAGACACTATGGCTCCTAAGCACATAGTCAATCCAAGCATCCAAAGGCCACGAATTCAAGCTAATAACTTTGAGATTAAAAATGCCTTGCTCAACCTTGTTCAAGACAACCAATTTGGAGGAGGTCCCTTGGAGAACCCAAATGATCATCTAAATGATTTCCTTGAAAATTGTGATATGTACAAGTCAAATGGGGTTTCCGATGACGCGGTTCGCCTTAGGTTGTTCCCCCGTTCTCTTAGGGGTTCGGCCAAGGATTGGTTGAAGAATTGTGACCCGGATTCCTTCAAAACATGGGATGAGTTGGCTTCGGCATTTTTGAACAAATATTTCCCACCCTCAAGAACGACCAAAGTCAAGAGTGAATTGCAAAGCTTTACTCAAGAAGAGGATGAGACCTTATATGAGGCATGGGAACGGTATAAGAATCTCCAACGGTTATGCCCACACCATGGCATCTCCGAGGCCGAGCTAGTGAACAATTTCTACAAAGGGTTGACTCAAGACCTTAGGCTTTCATTGGATGCGGGATCGGGGAAAGGTGCCTTAGACATTTTGGGGCATAAAGCGGCAAAGGAACTAATTGAAGAGATGGCCTCAAGAACTATGGAATGGGGAAGTGATAGGCAAATGAGGAAGGGCAAGAGCAAGGATTCTAATTAGGTTTTGAATGTGGAGGTTAAGGGTATGCTAGATGAACTCACCCAACAAGTTGCTTTGCTAAATTCAAAACCTAAAGGCTCCGATATGAGGCAAGTCTTGTCTTGTGAGTTGTGTGGTGAACAAGGGCATACTCCCATTGGGTGTCCCTTGATTTCACCCCTAGGTGAGGAATGCTATGAGCAAGTAAATGGGATTTGGGAATCAACTAGTGCAAGGCAAGGGTTCAACAATAATAACAACAACCAATTTGTCAATGGAAAAAGAACTCACCCTTTCTTATCTTATGCTTCACAAAACATTCAAAATCCCACCACTTCCCAACCTCAACAACAACAAAGGTTCAATCAAAACTCTCAATTCCAAAGACAAATTCCACCCGGTTTCCAAGGGAAACAATTCATCACCCAAAACCAACAACCCTTTGGGGGTTTCAAGGGACAAAATTTCAATCAACCACAAAACCAAAATTTCCAACCACAAAACCAAAACTTCCAAACCCCTCAAAAACCATCTTGGGAACAAGCCTTTGAACAATTGGTTATTGCAAATCAAAAATCCGACTCAAAGCTTGATAACCACATTGCCTCACAAAACCGGGTGAATGATGAAATACGGGCATCACAAAAGGCTACGGAAACTCATGTGGCCCAAATTTCTCAACAATTGAGTCAATTGTCTCAAAATCCGGGGAAATTTCCGGGTAATACGGTATAACTTTTGTCCATAACTGTGTACCTTTAGTCATTTTATATCATTTTTATATAAAAATGTGAAATATAAGATTAAAATCAGTGACGAAAAAAACCGAGACGCAAAATCTGGAAAAAAAAAACGAATTTATAAAAGTTACCGGTGGCGGCGGTGGTGAGTGGTGGGTGGTGGTGTCGGGTGGGGTAGTGGTGGGTGGTGGTGAATGAAGAAGAGAGGAATGAATGATTTATTTGGGTTTTTGATTTATTTGGGTTTTTTTAGAAAGGAAGGAGAAGTGAGATGTAGAGAGAGGAGAAGAAGTTGTGATAATGAGATGATGAATGATTAGTGAGGTAAGTTTATTGAATTGATGAGCTAATTAGAGAAAAGGTGGAGGGATTAATTTGTAACCATCCATTGAGATCTAATCCTAGCCTTCCATTCCCTTCATCCAAGGCCCCTTAGAAGGACTTATGCATGGACTCATAAGATATAAGGGACTTACATGATCCCCCCTCTCTCTCTCTCTCTCTCTCTCTCTCTCTCTCGTGGAATTTGAACTCCACAAGTCCATGGAAGCTCCATCTCTAGGTGACACTTGTTGCATTGTAGACATTCTAGAGAATCCCATGGAGGAGCATGACCCAAAAGCTTCCTCTATGGATCCTTTGGAGACTTGTCTTGTTAGTGGGTATGAGGTCGATGACAAGGATGTTGAGACTCTTGCATATGTATGGATGTTGGATTCGGCTCCAATTCATGAACAAGCTCCCAAGTTTGAAGTGTTAGAAGTCGGTAAGAAGGAGGAGAGTTCCACGCCTCCTCCTACGGTTGAACTTAAACCTCTTCCCTCTTCTTTGAAGTATGAATTCCTAGGTGACAATTCCACTTTTCCCGTCATCATCAATAGTGCACTTGATGACACCCAAACCTCAAAACTAATTTCTTTGCTAAAAAGGTTCAAGGGTGTCCTTGGGTACACTATTGGTGACCTCAAGGGGATTAGTCCCTCTTTGTGCACTCACAAAATTTTACTTGAAAATGAGGATGCATCCTCAATAGAGGCACAAAGAAGGCTTAATCCCATAATGAAAGAGGTTGTAAGGAAAGAGGTCCTTAAGCTGCTTGACGCCGGCATTATCTATCCTATTTCGGATAGTAGGTGGGTAAGCCCGGTTCATGTAGTTCCCAAAATAGGAGGCATGACGGTAGTGCGAAATGACAAGAATGAATTGATTCCTACAAGGACGGTAACCGGGTGGAGAATGTGCGTGGACTATAGGAAGTTGAACAAATCCACCCGGAAGGATCACTTTCCCTTACCGTTCATGGATCAAATGCTAGAAAGATTAGCTCAACACAACTATTTTTGCTTCTTGGATGGCTATTCGGGATTCTTCCAAATCCCCATCCATCCAAGTGACCAAGAAAAGACCACCTTTACTTGTCCATTCGGCACCTATGCATATAGGAGGATGCCATTTGGACTATGTAATGCTCCATCTACCTTTCAAAGAGCTATGATGTCAATTTTCTCCGACTTCATTGAACAAGAAATGGAAGTTTTCATGGATGATTTCTCGGTTGTTGGGAAAAGTTTTGAAAGTTGTTTAATGAATTTGGAGAAAGTTTAGAGCAAGTGTCAAGAGTCTAACCTTGTGCTTAATTGGGAGAAGTGCCATTTCATGGTACAAGAAGGTGTTGTGTTGGGGCACATAGTGTCCAACCGAGGAATAGAAGTTGATAAGGCTAAGATCGAGGTCATTGCTAGCCTCCCACCTCCCACCAATGTTAAGGGGGTGAGAAGTTTCCTTGGACATGCGGGCTTTTACCGCTGCTTCATCAAGGACTTCTCTAAGATTGCGAGACCTTTGACCGAGTTGTTAGCCAAGGATACTCCTTTCGTGTTCTCTAACCGATGTCTTGATGCTTTTAATAGGTTGAAGGAAGCTTTGACAAGTGCTCCTATTATACAACCTCCGGATTGGAGCTTGCCGTTTGAGTTAATGTGTGATGCGAGCGATCATGCCTTGGGCGCAGTTTTAGGCCAAAGGAAGGATGGAAAGGTGCATGCAATTCATTATGCAAGCAAAACTCTAGATGATGCTCAAACAAATTACTCAACAACGGAAAAGGAGCTCTTGGCCATGGTATTTGCTATGGAGAAGTTCCGGACCTATTTGGTGGGAGCTAAGGTTATAGTGTTCACCGATCATGTTGCTTTGAGACACTTGCTCATCAAGAAGGAGTCCAAGCCTCGGTTAATTAGGTGGATATTACTTCTCCAAGAGTTTGACATGGAAATTAGGGACAAGAAAGGAGTTGAAAATGTGGTGGCCGACCATTTATCCTGGCTAATCAACCTCAATGTTGACAATGGGCTCCCTATCAATGACTATTTGCCCGATGACCACTTGTTGTCCCTAAGCTTGGGAGAAGCACCGTGGTATGCGGATATTGTCAATTATTTGGTCTCCGGGATAATTCCTCATGATTATGACTACCACAAGAAGAAGAAGTTCTTTCATGATGTGAAACATTATTATTGGGATGACCCATGTTTATATAAGTCTTGTGCCGATGGAATGATAAGAAGGTGTGTTCCAAGAGAGGAAGCTACCTCCATAATGAGCCATTGCCATGACTTACCTTGTGGCGGCCATGCAAGTTCCAAGAAAACGGCCGCTAAAGTACTTCAATGCGGTTTCTTTTGGCCCTCTCTATTCCGTGACGTTGCCTTTTATGTTAAAGGATGTGACAAATGTCAAAGGAGTGGAAATATCACAAGGAAACATGAGATGCCAATGAATTTCATGCTTGAGGTTGAGCTTTTTGATATGTGGGGGATAGATTATCAAGGTCCCTTCCCATCTTCGTTCGGAAATGAGTACATACTTGTGGCGGTCGACTATGTAAGCAAATAGGTTGAGGCGATCCCGACCAAGACTTGTGATGCTAAGAAAGTGATCAAGCTACTTCAAAAGATCATTTTTCCAAGGTTTGGGGTCCCGAGAGTCCTCATTAGCGATCGTGGTACTCATTTCGGAGAGAGAGCATTAGAGGCTTTGTTGAAAAAGTATGGAGTGCAACAAAGGAAAAGTCTTGCCTACCATCCTCAAGCTAATGGGCAAGCCGAGATTTCCAACCGAGAGTTGAAGACTATACTCGAAAGAACTGTCAACAAGTCAAGAAAGGATTGGTCCTTGAAAATTGATGATGCTTTGTGGGCTTACCGGACGGCCTTCAAAACACCGATCGGTACCTCACCATTCCGATTGGTGTATGGCAAGGCTTGTCATTTGCCGGTTGAACTTGAACACAAGGCGTATTGGGCCATCAAGCATCTCAACTATGACTTGAAAACGGCCGGTGAGAAGAGACTTCTTGACTTGAATGAATTGGAAGAATTTAGGCTAGAAGCCTATGAGAATGCTAAGTTGTACAAAGAAAGGACGAAGAGATTTCATGACAAGTGCATAATTAGAAGAGAGTTCAAGGAGGGTGAATTGGTTCTTTTATATGATACCCGTTTGAAGTTCTTTTCCGGAAAATTGAGGTCGAAGTGGACCGGACCCTTCACCGTTGTCCGATCTTTCCCTCATGGGGCGGTTGAAATAAGCCAAGGAGACCGAACTTTTAAAGTAAACGGTCAAAGATTAAAGCACTATCATGTTGGCAATCCCGTCCAAAAGGAAATGAAGATACTTGAAACCTTTCTAGTGAATTAAGACTTTTTCGTCCTTAACATGAAAATTGTTGGCTTGTTTACTTGGTCGAGCCTACGACGTAAAACAAGGGCGCTACATGGGAGGCAACCCATGGAATTTGTATATAGCTTGCATTTTTGGTAGTTAGTCGTCGTTTGAGCCACTTTGGAAGATTTGACGATGGGAAGGAGGGACGGCGGCCGGTCGGCCGACCGGGGCCGAGGCGTTTGGAATTTTGGGAGTCGAAAAATGCAAAAATGAAGCAAGAATGACCATGGGCCGGCTGACCGGCGCCGAGGCATATCATTTTTGACACTTCAAAATCGATTTTTTGAAAATACTCTGCATGACCGAGAGCCGGGCAACCGGCAGCCGGTACCCAGCCGGCTCGCAGCCCTTTTTCCGCCTCCTTTATATACATTCACCCACCCTTTTCCCCTCCACTCTCTAAAATTCACTCTCTCTCTCTACATTCCCTCAACACAAAATCCTCTCTAATTCCCCAATCCACTCACACACCAATACTCTACCTTCCCAACTAACTTGAAGATGGCATCCAAAAGGACAAGGGCGGACACGGCTAGGGCCATTGAGGAGTCGGCTCAATTCGGGGTGGCGCAAGTGACGGATACCTCGCCGGATCCCGATTTCCCTAATCTTGTCTTCGCATCCGGGGCTCAAAAATGTAAGTTCCTCTTATTCAAAAATCGTCCCATTCATGCTACTAAATTCATTTGTAGCCAAACTATGAAGGATTTAGGGATAGATACCGATGCCAAGAAATTATTTAGGGGGGTTGGAATGGGATTCTTGTACACCCTTAAACGATTGACTTACCCTTGCCTTACTTGGGAATTTTGAGCTCGCTTCAAGTGGATAAAAGGAAAAGCACCGGGGAAATTGTTGAAATTAGGTTCCGTCTTATGAACCGCAACCACACTATGACTTTGAAGAGGTTTGGGAAAGCTTTTGGTTTGAATTTCATGGACTCTTATAGAGAACCCGCCGACTTTCATCACTCGAGGGTTTGGGAGGCTATTTCGGGTAAGCCCGATCCCACGGTAGGAAAAAGGAGTGCCAACTCTATTCATTTTCCGGCTATAAGGGTTTGGCATCGATTTATGGGGTGGACTATCTTTGCTAGGAGTGAACCGTGGTCCGTAAGGACCGATGAACTAAATATCCTTGGCTCTTACCTTTTCCAAAAGCCCAAGCCGTTTCAAATTAACATTGCTCACCACTTTGTGCTCCACCTTCGGAAATTGGCTAATTTCCCGGATCAAAGTGTGGGGATTTTTGTGGGCGGGATGATCACCCAATTGGCCAAGGATATTGGTGGGTTTGACGAGTCTTTGTACAACCCGGTTCAAGAGCCTAATGTCTTATCAAAATTCTACTTGACCCACTCTTTGGAATGGTTTAAAGTTGACCCCGCCGATAATCGTGAATATTGGCAAATCGATGACAAGGATTCAATTGTCCTTCCAAACACTAAGGAAACAACTATCAAGCAAGACCAAACTAGTTACCTCCTCACAGTACATGAGCGTGACCACACCGGGGGTGCCCGCCAAACACTTTCTCGGCGAGAACGCCATGGCCCGACCTCGGAATCCCACCCATCCACTTTTACCTCTTTGCCGCAACAATTTGACACTCACTCTATGCCTTCCACGTCTCAACAACCGAACTATCAATACCCTCCCCTTGACCCAACTTTGGTAGGGTACTTTGACAACTTAAACTTGGCATTGGGTGAAATAAAGAGTGAAATGAATACTCGGTTTGACGCGGTGAACCAAAGGCTTGACCATATCTACTATAACCAAGGAGTAGGGAACTACCCCATTTATGATGATTATGCTCGCCGCGGGTTTGTCACGAGGGACGGGCCACACCCGGATTACTTCCAATGGCCCACCCACGGTTACACCGCGCCGACTATTCGTGGAGGGTTCCACATGCAGTCGGATTACTTCGGTAACCCGGCCTTTCCTACTCCCGTGGTTCATCATGAGAGTGGCACGTGGTATAGTGGAGTGGCTCCTATATTTCATGGTGACGCGGGGGCGTCGGGGTCCGGAGGAGGATGGAATTTGAGTACCGATGATGATGTTATTCGTGACGCGGGTAATGATGATTTCAATTTGGATGATGAAATTGATTTTGAGAATTGAGTTGGTGAAGTGGAGAGGGTACTTTCAAATGTGAGCTCTTGGCAATGGTGGCTTCCTATGCATCTCGTTCCATGACCCTTTGTTAGTATTTCATCTCTCCATTTCTTGAAGATTGGTAATATTTCTTGTTGGAAGAGTAGAGTGGCTCTTGGAAATTCCTAGCCTTGCACCATCATAAGGCTTATGCTCCCGTTTGAAAATCCAAAATGACAAGTATGATCTCTCCCTTTTCTCCAAATTCTCTCATTCACGTTTAATTTTTCGCATGCATTTAGTTGGTAATTCATTTAGTGGCATTCATATAGAATTGCATTAGATTTTAAATTTGTAATATATTGTCACATTTAGCAATTGCATTCACTTAGCATAACTTGCATTGTCATTTAAATATTGCATATAGAATAGAGCATGCATTGCATCATCAAAATAAAAAACCAACTAAAAATTTGAAAAATGACTAAAACCACCAAAAACATGTTATTTTATTTCACTAAATTGCCCTCCCATGTCTATAAATAAGTGTGGGGATGGCCCAAAAAAAAAGAAAAAACCCAAAAATATGTCCTTTATTTTCACCTAAAATGCCTCTTAACCACGATTCATCCGTCATTGGATGTTGTAAATAATAAGTGTGGGGAGGTGGCCCAAAAAAAAAATACAAAAACATGTTACTTAATTTCAACTATTTAAAAATTCAAAAATATGTTATTTTGTTTTCCTATTCACTCCCTATGCTCTTGTCCATTGAGGACAATGTACATTCCAAGTGTGGGAAGGGAAATATCCACTCTTGTGACTATTTGTTTATATTTGTAAATGCTTATAAATTAGATAAAATGCCTAAAAATTTGAAAAATTTCCGAAAAATCCAAAAATATTTGCATTGTATATATATGTTTTGTCTAACCTTTGGCATGGCGCATTGACCACTTGAGGCAAAAAGGAGATAGAAGACCGCTTGGTATAATCCTTCCTATCTCTTACTCCTTTTACTATTCTTTCTTTTTGGTATCTTGGATATTTTGAAGGAGAATGGGAATTTTGTTGCCTTGGGTGTCTCCTTGGGAGACCATTTGGATTGTTGGTGTTGATGTGTTGCTAGGATTAGTTCAAATTGTTGCATGTTTACCTTATGTTCATTTCCATATTTCGCATGCATTTGTCCGTGTATATACATGTTTTTCAAATTTGAAACCTTGCATCCGTTTGTAAATAAATGTTTTGCATAAACACGGTCTAGGAAGGGAACCAAGTGCCCCCATGATGAGCTATTGTGCCAAATTGTGCCTTTCCCCTTCCCGTGACTCGCACCCGTGACCTCTTAGTTAGCCTAGGGAAGCGGGCTTGACCAATGAGTTTAGACCAATCTTGTGAGACCTAGGACCGTAGACTAGACCTAAGGCTCGACTTAGCTACTCAAAGGTAAAGGTAGAGCCTCCTAGGGTGGGTACATTCATACCCCGCCCTCATTTAGGTTTGAGAGTAGGCCTCCTCGCAAGGTGTGTCATATCTAGACGCACAAGTGTGTCATTGCGTCCTTAGACTATGAAATTGCATTACATTTTTTGTGCACATGATATGAAGCAAAAATCAGTTTTTATGAGCCTTACATAGCCAAATAGCGTTGTTTTCTCCCCTACATCGTTTCCCTTTTTGATTCACCCCCTTTGAGCTTAACCTTTTCATTTGGCAAACCCACATAAATAGCTATATTCCCATAACCACCCTTCCTTAATCAAGAATTGGTCGGTTTTTGTAGTTGTGTTGTAGGAGGTGATTTGGGTCGTGGGTCTTTGGGTCTTTGGGTTGAATCTCATGTCGGTTTAGTAAATCTCGGCGGACTTGCCCTCTTCCTCTCACCCCGCTCTTGAATTCGTTTCTTGGGCATTGGTCACATTAGGGTTGCTTGAGCCATGCTTAGGGGATTGGCACCTCAATTGGCACTCCTGAGACGGTACTCCCGACCAAAACCGTGTTTCATTGCTTGAAAAAATCCGGCCACTTGGATGAGGAAAGTGGACCATTTTTGAGATGTATTCTATTGCTTGTTCACGTGCTTTCATGATAGATGCATCACCATTTTGTAGCAAGACCCAACTTGCCTTGCAATAGGGCACTCTTTTCTCATGGGTGTCAAATTGTGAGTTGAAGGGGCGTTGAGTGCGCTAATACTCGATCGGCTTAGTTAGTAGCTTGGTTGAGTGATGCTTATATTGAGCACCCACTCTCCGTATTTATCTTAGTAGTACCTTGTACGTCGGTTGAGGACTTACTCGGGGACGAGTAAGGACTAAGTGTGGGGAGATTTGATGAATGAACATTCGGCCCCTTTTTACCCTTTCCTTTGCTAATCTTTTGGACTACTTAGGCACGATCTTAGGCCTTTTTCTTGCTTTTTGCTCCATATTCCCGCTACTATCGATTTCGGTGCTCTATTGTAGGTAATTGAGCTAGCTAGAAGAAATTTGGGAAGAAACAAGGCACAAGAGGAAGATAGCAAAGAAGAAAGGGGAAGGAAAGACGGAAGATGACCCTGAGCCGACCAGCCGGCAGCCGGCCGACCGGCGGGCCGTCGCAATGGCATTTTCAAGCTTCAAAAATAGAGATTCCTCGGCGCCGGATGGGCAGCCGGCCGCCGGTCGACCGGCTGGCGGTCGCTGCTACCCGTGTTTTGTCTTAACTCCCCTTTTTGCAACTTAAGTAAGAGGACACTATAAATACCCCCAAATATCGGTGTTTTGACACACAACCCTAGATCTGAATTATTTCCTCTTCCAAGTTTCAAACTTTGTTAATCATTTTGCTAATCATTCCTTAATTAGACTAGTTCTTCAATTAATTAGTAATTGGGGTTGGGTTGTAAGAAGAATTGAAGGTTCCTCCTTCTTTAATTTTCTATCCTAATTCCTTTCTTACTATTTGATTGGTATTATTTCTCTCCCTATTTTTCATTTGTTTACATTTGTTTTTCCTTCTAGTTTGTTTGATTGTTGTTGGTAAAATTGCATCCTTGTTGTTTGATTGTTGTTGTTTTCACCATTGTTTATCTTTTCTTTGTTCATCTTTTCATTATTTCTCTCTCCTTTGTTCATCTTGGGCTAGTTGTCCTCAAAGACTTAAATCTTTGAGTTGATTTTGTTAAAGATTGTGTCTTTTAGTTTGTTCATCCTTGCTATTAGATTAAAACCATCTTTCTTCATAATTATTGTTGGGTTGTTGCATGTTTAGAAGTAGAATTCATCCTATCACCATGTTTATGCTTAAAGACTCTATCTTTGTTGTTTTCTTTGCCTTTAGGAACATGATTAGTGAGTAGTCTCCTTCTAGGACTCGGTTTGACCCGATGTGGGTAATTTCACTAACTAATTATCATTAAGGCTAATTTGTGGGGAAAATTGGTGAGGGTAGTCTAGGGGAATTTGCATGTTTAAGGTTTGGGTTTTGGGTAGTGTCGATTTGTGACCCTTGTCCACCAACGGAAGTTGGTTAGGTTGTAAGTTGGGTACCCGATATTTGACCTTGTCGCCGACTAAGGTTGAGACCGGAAGGGAGAACCGAGGGAGGGTGCCTCTAGGCTAGCGTTTGAAATCGACCTCCGGAAGGGGGAGTGGGATGACCCGGAATATGATGAGTGCTTAATGACCTTGACCATTTACTTGACCTCCTTGGGAAAATGCATGTTCTTGGGGTTGTCGGGTTTTGAGTTAGGGAGACCGGCTTTCGAACCCGGGAGGGGGGTTAGTCGGGGTAGCTAGTGTCCTAGTGCGAGACCGGAAGGGAGGTTCTAGGCGAATTAGAGCCATCTCCCCCTTACCTTTCTACCCCTTTTGATTAGCCAAGACGATTAGTATGTGGAATTACTCATATTCGTGGGAGAACCGAGTTCTAGTCCTTCTCTTTATTTGATCTATCCTTTATCTCTTAGCTTGTTCTTATCTAGTCTAGTTTATAGTCTTTAAATTCGTTAGTTTAAGTGCTAGTTTGTTACCCCCCCTCTTTGTTATTTTTCGACTTAGCTAAACCAGTGAATTAGAATGATTAGTACTCCACCTACTCCTTGTGGGATCGACCCTTTAAAGTGTACAATGATAAAATCGTGCACTTGCGAGGTTTAACTTGAGACCATCAATCCCTTTTCCAATCGGCTTCCGGGATTTGACTTTCGAGTAAAATACGCAAGGATGGTATTTCTAGCTCGACTGGTTGTACAGCTTCAATGCCGTAGGTCAAATAGAAAGGAGTAGCCCCAGTGGGAGTTCTAACAGATGTACGATACCCCCATAAAGCAAGAGGTATCTTGCTTGGCCAATCTCTATAGTTGTCAATCATTTTCTTGAGAATCGTGACAACATTCTTGTTTGCCGCCTCTACCGCGCCGTTAGTCTGTGGTCTATAGGGCGAAGAGTGGTGATGCTTAATCTTGTATTTGGCTAGCAATTGCTCGGTTTCAGCTTGGAAATGTGATCCGTTATCGCTAATGATCTCATGTGGGCAACCATATCGACAGATGATGTTGTTTTGTATGAACTTTGCCACATTTTTAGCCGTAAGACCAGTGTAGGAAGCCGCCTCTACCCATTTGGTGAAATAGTCAATCGCTACTAGAATGAAACAGTGACCTCCTGTTCCGGCTGGGGTTATCTTCCCGATTATGTCAATTCCCCATGCAGAAAATGGCCAAGGGGATGTCATTGTATAGAGCAATGAAGGAGGGACATGTTGTACATTCCCGAAGATTTGGCAGTTGTGGCAATGTCTTACGTATTTGATGCAATCGGACTCCATTGTGGTCCAATAATATCCCAAACGTGTGATTTTCTTTGCCATCATGGGCCCACTCATGTGAGGACCGCATTCTCCGTCATGGACTTCTTCCATCACCTTTCGTGCCTGTGAATGATCAAGGCAACTTAGGACTACACCAAGAGGTGTCCTTTTGTATAATTCTCCCTGCATGAGAATGTATTGGGAAGCTAGTAGGCGTATAGCGCGTTGTCCCCTCTTGTCCATATCTGGCGGATATGTACCATTAAGCTTAAAATTCAGGATTGCTTGGAACCAGGGTTCCTGCGCGATTTCCTCTTCATCGGTGATTTGGTGGATATAAGCCAGCTCTGACCGTCGTTCGATGCACAAAGGCATTTCCACCATGTGATCTGGCATATTAATCAATGATGCAAGTTTCGCAAGAGCGTCTGCAAATTGATTTTCCTCCCGAGGTAGGTGTAGGTAGGTTACGTGATCGAAGAATTGAGCGACTTGGTCTATTCTAGCCTGATAAGGTGCGAGGCTTTCGCTTCGGATTTTCCAAGATCCTGTAACTTGGTTAATGATTAGTGATGAATCCCCATGTACTCGGAGGTTTTTAATGCCTAAGCTTACTGCCGCTTGTAGTCCAATGAGACAAGCTTCGTATTCTCGAAAGATTGTTTGTCACCTCGAAGTCGAGTTTGACAAAGAATTGGTGTATGCTCACCTTCAGGAGAAATGAGCAACACTCCTATTCCGAATCCTCTTAAGTTTTATGCTCCATCAAAGTACAGGTCCCAGGAGTCTACATCAGTTTGGAGTATATCCTCGTCTGGAAATGACCAAGTATCTATTGTTTGTGCATCATTGATAGGATTTTCTGCGAAGAATTCGGTGACGGCGCGACCTTTTATAACTTTCAGTGGCACGTATTTGAGGTCGAATTCTGAGAGCATCAAGGTCCATCTTGCTAGACGTCCGTTGAGAACGGGTTTCTCGAAGAGGTATTTGACTGGATCCATTTTGGAGTATATCTTGACGGAGTAGCTAAGCATGTAATGGCGTAGCTTCTTCGTTGCCCACACAAGAGCGAGGCATGTCTTTTCGAGTTGTGAGTATTTGCACTCGTATTCCAAGAACTTCTTACTAAGGTAGTAGATAGCTCTTTCTTCACTTCCTACAGTTTGTGCCAGCATGGCACCCATGGCCGTTTCGGATACTGTGAGATATAAACCAAGAGGTTGATCTCGTTGTGGTGGCATGAGCACTGGTGGTTTAGCCAATATCTCCTTTATCCGGTCGAATGCCTTTTGACAATCATCATCCCACATGGTGTGGTCTGTTTTCTTGAGTTTCTTGAAGATAGGCTCACAAATCATCGTAAGTTTCGATATGAATCGACTTATATATTGCACTTTTCCTAGGAATCCTCTGACTTCTTTTTCTGTTTGAGGTTGTGGCATTTCGATCAGAGCTTTGATTTTGGAAGGATCTATTTCTATACCTCGTTGGCTAACAACTGATACTGTCGTTTCGTACCAAAAATAAAATACCTAGATACTACTAACAGAAGTCAGCGGTAAGTAGGGTCGATCTCCACAGGGAGGCGGTTTACTATCTACTTGTCTATTTATCTGTCTAAATGTCACAATTTGGGGGTTGAATTGATTGTATTGACTAAACTAAAGACTAAAGCGAGGGAAAAAGATGAGAGAAATTAACAATAAGAGAAAGGAAGTATGCTAGGAGTCGGTCCACCGTGGCAGCTATCAGATCTTATATTATCGAGAATACTAAGGCGATTAGACTATTGATAAGAAGAGCTATGGTCGTCACCTTTCGGTCCTTAAACCGCCCTAGAGCGTAAACAGCTTAACTTTCGCCCTCACTGCTATACCCTATTGTAATTAAGCAAGCCTTCCCTTCCAATCTTTCGATCTAGGTCGGGGTTAACTAGATTTATGGTCTCCTGCATGCATTCATTCGACCGGATAACAGCTAAATTGCCTAATACAATTCTTATCGCAGAGCTAATCTATTTAATACAATTAAAGCATCGCTACCACGGCTTCCCTAATCCTAACATACCAGGGGGATTTAGCTAGACATGGAATAAATAAGTACAATAAATAAATAGGGAGAGGGAATAATAAACATTAAATAAAAAGAGAGAAGAGAGAGAAGAAATTACTGAAATTAAGGAGATCCGGAAATAAGAACAGGAATAAAAGTAACAGTGTATAGAGAAAAGGGGAAGAGCAACGTGATCCTTGGATTATTGGATGATTCAAATGACATCCCTAACTCCTATTTATAAGAAAATAGGAGTAGGATTAAACCTAATTAACGAATTAAAGCTTAAAAGCCCAACCCGTCAGTGAAGCCACTCGATCGAGTAAAGAAATCACTCGATCGAGCAAACTCAGCCAGAAAACAGCTCGATCGACCAAGGAAAGTAATCGATCGAGTAAGGGCTTATAAGGAACTGGTCGATCGACTGATTATTGACTCCTAAACCACTCGATCGAGTAATAAATCACTCGATCAAGTGAAACTTGACTTCAGCAGCTCATCATTCTTGTCAATTTGACTTTGACTTGTCCTTTTAGCTCCCGAAACACCTTCACGCATCCCAAGACAGCAATATTTCCCGCTCCAAATCTACTCTTTCTCCAAATGCATGCAAAACGGACGGTAAATGACTTGATTTCACTACTTTCCGGTCTATTCCTGCAAATAAGACAAAATATACCAAAGTAGCATATTCGGGGCATTTCGTAGCATAAAAATACGATAAAAGCATAGAAATACGTGCGTAAAATAGGCTAAAAAGACTATATAAAATGCACGTATCAAATCTCCCCAAACCAAACCTTTACTCGTCCCCGAGTAAACTAAAATGCAACTAAAGGAACGGAAAAAGATAACTCAGAGCTAGCTACAAATGCCCACTTAAGCCAATTTAATGCAAGCAAACTAACACCTATAGCAAATAGTCAAATGCAAACGAGTTGTAAGATGTCTATAATAAAGCTGAACCGTCGACCTTGCAAGACCTTTAAAATCGGACTCTCACGGGTCACTCTTCTCTCATGAAGCAAAGGGTGAACATATATATATGTAAGAGAGAAAGAAAAATAGTCGCTCACCTAGACTACGACCCACATAAACATGCATGCAACTAATATGATAGACAATTCTAGCTACCGTACACACATTCCAACCAAACGAGGTCCTGTCACAGCCGAGGGCTTACAAAAATATGGCTAAGTGAGGCAATGGGTAAGAAAAGGCAAAACATTTATGAGAATGTGGAGGTATTGGTGATCAAGCTAGTACCTAAACAAAACCATATGAGACATATCCATTTCCAACTCAATTATGAAATAAACACATGCCCTTCATTTGGCATAAAACTCACCAAACCAAACTGAACTCACTCCTCAATAAATGTAAATAAAGCATAGGAGCAGAAACCGTCAACAAACTGCATTTTTTTTGCATTTTTTTTTTCTTTTTTTTTCTTTTTCTATTTTTTTCTCGGTTTCTTCTTTTTCATTCCTTTTTTTTCATTTTTCATTTTCTTTTTTCGTTCTTTTTCACGTTTTTTTTTCAACTCCTTTTCTTCATAAATACCAACTCCAAATCAATATGATATGAGCCAAACTTGATACAATAGACAATATACCGCAGAACAATCTAAACTAGCTTGACAAGGCAGGCTAAATTTGGAATGTAGCTAAAGGGTCAACAGGCAAATTTGGCTAATGTGGAGTTTGTGGGTAAAAAAATGAAAGAAAAGGGAAATGTAAGCACCTCCCTGCATGTGACACCAACCACTAACCCGAATGTGTGACGGCAAAAAGTAATTGAATTTCATATACGTGCAAATTGATGATACATGTTATGCAAGGAGTACACTACTCACAATCCTTCATGAAACTGGTCATAAATGACACCAGTTTAAAAGGCTCTAATCCTTAGAAATTATAAGTAGGTTGCCAAAATTTCAGGTCAAGTCTATTCGTTCAGCTAAATTTAACATTAACTCGTAGATTATGCAATAAGACAAAGCTAAAAGATAAAAGTTCAAAGCAAGGCTTAAGCAGAAAGACAAATGCAGTGCAATATCATCATTGAAATCTACCATTCCGACTCAACCTATATGCAAAATAAACGTGAAATTTTTTGAATTTTTGAATGTTTTTTATTTTTTTTAGGATTTTTTGGATTTTATGAAAAAAATAACAATGCAAACAGAAAATTAAACGTGATAACTGAAATGCAGATAAAACAATATGCAGACACAGATATGGATGCATAATCTCCCCAAACCAAACCGTACAATGCCCCCATTGTACCAAAACATGGAAAGAAAAATGCAAACTAAAGGAGAAAGAGAGTAAATACGGAAAAACTCACAAAATGCGCGAATAGGGGGACCTCCCCAAACCGACCATGAAATGGGAGGTTGCTAAAGGCCCGGAATACCGTCTCAGTAAGCTAATCCAAGTCAAAACGTGAAAGGGCATCCAAAATCAGCTCGATCGAAGAGAAACTAGGTCGATCGAGTGGTTTCTTACTTTGCAGGTACTCGATCGAGTAGATATTAGCTCGATCGAGAGGATTTGGCAGCACAAGTGCTCGATCGAGTACAAAAAGTACTCGATCGAGTGATCCGCAGCGTATTCCTGCATAATGCAATGAAAAACAGCCCGCAACTGACAAAAACAAGCACACTGAGATAGTCTATGGTATAAAAACCATTTATTACAACTGAAATGAATTAAAATGCAAAAATAAAATCGCCGGGTTGCCTCCCGGGTAGCGCTAGCTTCAGACAGGTCCCAGCTCGACCTTCTTTTTCTTCAAGCCACTATAATTAGTTACAATCAAAGCAACTCAAAGCGCGCAAAATCACAAATAGTGCGCATGTGCTACACAACAAAGATAAGTAGCACCAAAGTGGAATACAGAAATAGGAAATGAAATTATGTAAGCATTTAAGTCTAACAAATTTCCTATGTGAGCTCCTAAATTTATCCACAAAATAAAGGAGCGCGGGAGCAATTGTCAATATATGGGGGTTCCGATTCAGATTAACAGTTTTGAGATGATAAGGACGGTGAAAATTCTTTAAATTAATCGACCATATGAGAGGAGGTATAACTTTAAAAGAAACAAATAGCGAGTCAAACGAGGCAAAATACTATTAGAACAAACAATAATAAAATTATCGTTTACTACCTCAGATCGGTCGCTCTCAATGACGGAATCATAGGTAAAAGAGCTTATTACCTCTTCCGTGCTAGGGGCAATTACCGTCTCAACTGCTTCTTCATCAACCTCCTCAGTGGAATCCATCCCGTAAATCGCAGCTTCAAGTGTATCCGACTCGGCTGTGAATAGGGGAGGTTTACCGTAACCTTCATCATCGTCAGACTCGTCATCCAAATCAAACCAAAATGACGAACCAAAGCTCCCAATGGCCATTTCAGTCGATCGAGCAGAATAATCACTCGATCGACCAACTTCCTCCCGCATCTCACTCGATCGAGTAACAACATCACTCGATCGAGAACTATCCTCCTGCATGTCACTCGATCGAGAAGGGATATTACTCGATCGAGGACTGTCTTCTGGAAATTCACTCGATCGACCATTATAAGTCACTCGATCGAGTGATTCTTTCTGCATAAAGCTGAAATCTTCACGTGGGGCAGTGAAATATGAAAGGAACTCGTCGTCCGAGTCATAGAAGTCATCCTCATCATTGGGCAACACGGTTTTCTCAGGGGAGAAACCGCTCTCAACAAGGTATACCTCTTCTTCTTGCATCTCAGCTGCTAACTGAGCAACTACAGACTCGAGCTCAAGGATTTGAGCATCCGCACGTCTATCACTCTCTTGCCTCACTCGATCATAATTCTGCACTTGAGATGCAAGTATCTCCATTAAAGACCTCGATTCGCAACCTCTTCTTCTTGTATCTCACCGCTAACCGAGCAATGTCGATTCGAGCTTTTCAAGTCGCGAAGAAGTGCGTCTATCATGATCTTGCCTCTCTCGGTCACGATCTTGCAATTGAGATGCAAGTGTCTGCAATAAGGATTTCAACTCCGCAATCTCTTCTTCTTGTATATCAGGAGGATCTTGTTGCGGCGGCCATTGATAGGGTGGATGTGGCGGCACAACTACAAATTGCATTGTGCTCGTGCAGAACCACATCTCCCGTAGCGAGATCACCTACTTTGTTCCATATAATGGAACATAGGTGATGGGTCAAAGGTACTCAAGCCTTCCCTTTGACTGTCTTTCACCTAGAACTGTCTAGGTAGTACCTGTAAGGCCTATCAAAACAGCACTCAAGGAAAAAGATTAAAACGGCCTCAAGGGAAAAAAAAATCCCTTGAGGATAAAAACAGATAAAACTAAACAAATAAATAAATAGATTGCCTCCCCGGCAACGGCGCCAAAATTTGATACTGTCGTTTCGTACCAAAAATAAAAAACCTAGATACTACTAACAGAAGTCAGCGGTAAGTAGGGTCGATCTCCACAGGGAGGCGGTTTACTATCTACTTGTCTATTTATCTGTCTAAATGTCACAATTTGGGGGTTGAATTGATTGTATTGACTAAACTAAAGACTAAAGCGAGGGAAAAAGATGAGAGAAATTAACAATAAGAGAAAGGAAGTATGCTAGGAGTCGGTCCACCGTGGCAGCTATCAGATCTTATATTATCGAGAATACTAAGGCGATTAGACTATTGATAAGAAGAGCTATGGTCGTCACCTTTCGGTCCTTAAACTGCCCTAGAGCGTAAAAGACTTAACTTTCGCCCTCACTGCTATACCCTATTGTAATTAAGCAAGCCTTCCCTTCCAATCTTTCGATCTAGGTCGGGGTTAACTAGATTTATGGTCTCCTGCATGCATTCATTCGACCGGATAACAGCTAAATTGCCTAATACAATTCTTATCGCAGAGCTAATCTATTTAATACAATTAAAGCATCGCTACCACGGCTTCCCTAATCCTAACATACCAGGGGGATTTAGCTAGACATGGAATAAATAAGTACAATAAATAAATAGGGAGAGGGAATAATAAACATTAAATAAAAATAGAGAAGAGAGAGAAGAAATTACTGAAATTAAGGAGATCCGGAAATAAGAACAGGAATAAAAGTAACAGTGTATAGAGAAAAGGGGAAGAGCAACGTGATCCTTGGATTATTGGATGATTCAAATGACATCCCTAACTCCTATTTATAAGAAAATAGGAGTAGGATTAAACCTAATTAACGAATTAAAGCTTAAAAGCCCAACCCGTCAGTGAAGCCACTCGATCGAGTAAAGAAATCACTCGATCGAGCAAACTCAGCCAGAAAACAGCTCGATCGACCAAGGAAAGTAATCGATCGAGTAAGGGCTTATAAGGAACTGGTCGATCGACTGATTATTGACTCCTAAACCACTCGATCGAGTAATAAATCACTCGATCAAGTGAAACTTGACTTCAGCAGCTCATCATTCTTGTCAATTTGACTTTGACTTGTCCTTTTAGCTCCCGAAACACCTTCACGCATCCCAAGACAGCAATATTTCCCGCTCCAAATCTACTCTTTCTCCAAATGCATGCAAAACGGACGGTAAATGACTTGATTTCACTACTTTCCGGTCTATTCCTGCAAATAAGACAAAATATACCAAAGTAGCATATTCGGGGCATTTCGTAGCATAAAACTACGATAAAAGCATAGAAATACGTGCGTAAAATAGGCTAAAAAGACTATATAAAATGCACGTATCAACAACGTATCCCAGGAGTTTACCAGATGTTACCCCGAATGTGCATTTCTGAGGATTGAGCCTCATGTTGTACTTTCGTAGTCTTGCGAAGAACTTGCGAAGGTTCGCGATATGTCCTTCTCTTTCCTTGGATTTGACAATCATGTCGTCTACATATACCTCAACTTCTTTGTGCATCATGTCATGTAGGAGTGTAGTTGCGGTGCGTTGATATGTAGCTCCGGCGTTGATTAATCCAAACGGCATTACCGTATAGCAATAGGTTCCCCATTGGGTGACGAACGCGGTCTTGTGCATATCTTCCATGGCCATCTTGATTTGGTTATAACCCGCATACCCATCCATGAAGGATAGTAATGCGTGGTCCACAGTATTGTCTACCAGTATGTCGATGTGAGGTAGAGGGAAGTCATCTTTTAGACTTGCTTTGTTTAAGTCCCTAAAGTCAACACAAACGCGGATTCTCCCATCCTTTTTGGGTACGGGTACTATATTAGCTACCCAGTCAGAATACTCGGAAACTTTGATGAACCCGGCTTTGAATTGCTTGTCAACTTCTTCCTTAATCTTTAGAGCCCATTCCGTTCTCATTCGTCGAAGCTTCTGTTTCACAGGTTTGAAACCTGGCTTAATCGGAATCCTATGTTCAGCGATATCCCTGTCGATCCCTGGCATGTCTTTGTAGGACCAAGCGAAAACGTCTTTGAATTCATTTAGGAGGTCTATGAAGTCGGCCCTTTCGGTGGAGCTCAAGGTAGTCCCTATCCTAAGTTCTTGGGGTTCTAGTTCGGTTCCTACATTGATGGGTTCGGTGTCTTCTATTACTGGTACCCCTTCCCCTTCCTGTAGTATTTCTTTGGCTACGTAGGGAGGTATTTCGATTGAGTCTGGGTCTTGGTCATCCTCAGTATCATCGTAAACAGAATTGCACTCAAGATAACACAAAGAGTAAGCAGAACCTGATTTATTCATATTAAAATTTGAGTAAAGTTGAAACAAAGAAGCCAACTGATCCATGGTCAGGTGGCGGCAAAGGGGATAGTGGTTGGGGCATTTCCCGAACTACTGTGACTACTCGAGACTAAGCTAGGAGAAACGAAGGGAGTGGGGATGACGACAGGAGTAGACTCTCTAATGACTTCTCTAGAGTCCGACTCTGACTCCGACTCCGACTCGAACTCATCGTCTTCTGGTTCTCCTTTGAACATCTCTCCTTCTCCAGTGGTGAGCTTGAAGAGTCTTCCTTGATTGTTGGTCCATTTGATAGATTTTCTCCATCCTTTCTGCTGTCTTGCGTCGGTTTCTGTGATTAACGCGGTGGGGTTGAAGCGATCGTCTTGAAGTATCATAGTAATGATCTCATCCTGCGCGGCCCTAACGAATCGATCTTCTCCAAATAATAGGCTAACAGCTTGTTCGTCTAAGCATGGTGCTTGACGGGTTTTGACGGTAGGAACCATTTCTGAAGGGATGAAGTAGCAATCGTGAAAGATCTCGATTCCGGCTAACTTCCTCTCGAGATAATGCCAAGGTTCGGGAAATCCGTGAAAGAGTTCTAGACTTCCTTCTTGAATAAAGTACCCATTTAAAGTAGGGAGATAGGGCCTCATTTGGACTCCTACGTGCTTGCGGTTTTGGACTTGGGCGAGCATTTCGAGAACCTCCTCTTTTGTAGGTTTGTACCCTAGTCCAAGTGGTATCCTTGTTGAGTTGCCTTCCTTGTATGGTGCGAAGGTATTCTTCCGAATAGGGTTCAAAGGCTTTCCAGGGAAGTATCCCTGGGATTTGAGTATGTGGTTGACCACCAAGTTAGAGTAGGGATTATAGTATAAGGGTGCTAACTCACTTTCTATGACGCTTACACTTTGGAAGCCCCCAAGTTCGTATACAGGATCCGCAAGGACTTGATTGTTCGACTGTTTTTCGATTATTGCCTTGATGGGTGACGAAGTAATCGTCACTACTTTGCCGTTTAGTGGGGTCTTGATCTTTTGATGAAGGGTGGATGTTACCGCTTTGGAAGCATGAATCCAAGGCCTTCCCAGAAGTATGTTGAATGAAGCTTCAATGTCCACTATTTGGAAGCTAACCTTTCGTACGATTGGTCCCGTGGCTATGGTTAAGTTAGCAAGTCCTACTACCTTTCGTCGTGTACCATCGTATGCACGCACACCTTGATTGGTAGGGGTCCAATCCGACTCTTTCATGCCTAGTTTGTATGCCGTTTTGAGGGGTATGACGTTGACCGCGGAGCCATCATCCATCAAGGTCATTGGCACATTCTTCTTTAGACAAATGACAGTGATGTATAGAGCAAGGTTGTGACTAGCGCCAAAGGTGGCAAGTCTTCGTCCGAGAAAGTAATAGGATTACTTAGCTTAGGTGATTCTTGGAAGACCAAGTTGACTACATCTTCAGGAGTGGAGTTGTGTGCTACATTTAGTTTGGCCAAAGCTTGCAGTAAAGCTTGGCGATGTGGGAATGAGCTTGCTACTAATTGCCAGACTGAAAGATCAGCCTTTGTTTTCTGTAATTGCTTGAGCAAATGATCAGTGGAGTCATCTTCGTTGTCATTTGGTGTGACGACGTTGGTTGGACCATTTTGAGTAGTGCTTTGATATGGGCGACCCGAACGAGTTAGGTGATCCACATCTTGGTCTTCACCATTTTGGACTATTTCTTTGACTAGGGAGTTTTAAATGAGGTACTCGTCCTCATCATCATCGGCCCAAACCCCATTGATTGCAGCTAGTTCCCTCATTCTCACGATATCGTCTTCTAGTCGTATGATTTGATCGACTAGTTTATCAACCACGGTGATTATTTCTTGCATAGTGGCATTTTGAGAGAAGATTAGCGGCACATGCTCTTCGGGTATTGCGTTGGGATTGCGTAAGGTTGTTACCATGTTTTCTAGTTCCCAAACTTGCCTATCTACACTCCTTGCCCATGTAATGAAGTCGGAAATGGTAGGGGAGATAGTAGAGTAGAGCCCTTCATTCTCGATTGCATGAATTTCATTTTCGATGGGAGAAATGAGGTGTGAGCAATCTAAGGTAGATTCATCACTTGTGATCACTAGAACTCCAAGAGGATTCTGAGTGTTGTTGGGCTTACCTCCCGGTGGTATTGGGAGTCGACCATCTTCAATCATGTCTTGAAGCACGTTTTTTAACTTGTAGCATTTTTCTGTGTCGTGCCCCTTGCCCCTATGGTATTCACAGTATGAGTTCTCGTCCCAAAACTTGGACTTCCTTTCGGGTTCGGGAGTAGGTCCAATGGGTTGGAGTTTACCTTGCTTCATTAGCCTCTTTAGAGCGTTGGAGTAAGTGTCCCCAAGGTTTGTGAATTTCCTTGGTGGGGTAGTTTTCTTGGATGGCTCGAGAAGGTTAACTTCATCGGTCTTACTAGTAGAGCCGTATGAACGACTTGTGGACCCTTGATATCCTCGACCTACCGTTTTGGACAAGAGCCCTTTACGGATGTCGTCTTCAATCCTTGTCCCTAGTACGGTCAAGTCTTTGAAAGTCTTGATGTTTTGGTATCTCAAATGATTGGCATAGATGGGCTTGAGATTATCCACAAACTTCTCCACAAGAGTAGCCTCGTCCGGGCGTTCTACTAGTTGAGTGCTAGTCTTCCTCCACCTACTTAGGAAGTCGGTGAATCCTTCTTTGTCATTTTGGGTAAGAACCTCTAGAGTACGCATGTTGACTTGGATCTCGGCATTATCCGCATATTGCTTGGAGAACTCGATTGCGGCATCTTCCCAAGTAGCGACCTTCTTGTGATCTAGAGAGTAGAACCATTGCCTTGGGATGGTATCAAGAGATGAAGGAAAGATCCTCAAGAACATCTCGGGTTTGATGCCTTTGATAGACATGTAATCCTTGAAGGCACGGATGTGGTTCAAAGGGTTCTCGTGTCCCTTGAACTTAGGGATATCCGTCATACTAAAGTTAGTTGGCAATTTGGAATTGACGGCCTCATACTTGCGATTGTTCTCCCTATAAATGTCATCACCCTTAAGGTACATCAATTGCTCTTCTAGGTATTGGAGCCTTTTCTCAGCTACAGTCATTCCCATGAGAGGATTTTCATCCTTGGATTCGTTGTCAGAGTCACGTAGTACTTCACTTTCATGAGGAGGCAACCATCCCTCCACGGCAAAGATACGGCCTTCGATGAGCTCAAGGCGGTCATAGGTTTGTTCTTGAGTAGATTGCATTTGGGCTAGCGCGGCTAGGATTCGATCATTACTATTTTGAAGTTGGTTGAAGTTTGCTTCATCACTTGATCCGGGCATCTTGGAAACTGGATAAGATATCGGCGACGAATCAAAACACGATCGACCATTCTAACACACTTGCTAAAAAGAGGAAAAGTTTTGACTCGTGAAGTGGGTGTGTGCCACTTGTGTTGAGTGAGTTTTGAAGAAAGACAAGGTCTTTGAAAATGTGTGTCCTAGTCAACTATAGTGTAGTTGTAGGAGTGGACTCGAAGTGAGGTTTTGAAATGGGCTTGTGGCCCGAATTTTGACACGACAAATGGACAGAGTTTTGACCGGATTCTGCGCTAATTAAGAGCCCATTTCGAAATTTTGCTTGAAAATGGGTTTTGGTTTTTTTTTTTTTTGAAAAATCGTCATGGTTTTATTTAGAAATGGTGATCACGTAAGGTATACACTTTTATACAAGCATTATAACGGGATGCTGAGTGCATTTAGAAAAGGTTTTGGTTTAAAGGGTGGGTTGCCATACCGAACCATCAAACCCGAAGTCTGTGGAGAGGCTCGTTCCAAACAAGAGTAAGGCCGATTCCTAGTCCATTTCCTTAAGTAGTGAAGGCCCTTGATACAAACAAGAGTAAGCATCATGGTATGGATGACGTCAATCGCTATCCATCCTTAGGCCCAAATAAGAATTAGGACCGTTTAGACGGGACGATTGGTCGAATGGGTTGGGTTGGGCCTAGGAAGGCCGAATAAAACGGTCTAGGAAGACCGAGTTATGAAAACCGACAATTGTCTTGTACAAACTATTCCCTAACCTTGTTCAAGTTTCACCCTTGCTACACGTAAGTGTATTATCCCCAGCGGAGTCGCCAAACTGTGGACATGGGCCACGGGGGCGCTTGGGAACGAACAAGCGTTTGCATTTTGTATGGAGTCGCCACCAATTTTTATGGGAAATTGGAACCGTTCGAATACCTCGTGTCATGTCAAGACACAAAGTAAAGACATGAACACTAAGCAATCGTTACCCTTAGCATTCTATGTCTAGAATGACTCTCGTGGATGCCAATGAACACGGGTGTTCACAGATATCTGGAGTAAGGGGTGAGGGTACGTATTAGGAAGCTCTTTTGATCGAACACCTAATCCCGCCCGCCTCGATAGCGGCCTCTACTAATGATTAGGGAAGTTATTCATACTTGATATATCGTCGGCCATATGCATGCAATGCAACATCCAAGTTTTAATCCTAGCATGTGAGAATTAATACTAAGTCGGTAAACACGTAATTAGCATACAATTGGGTCGAAGTAGGATTTAGGTTCAATTACATGTGAAAACATACAAGCAATAAAAGAAATACAATAATTATGAATTACAATGATGAAAATTACAATAATTACATAGGATAGGCGATTTATGTCGAAAATACCTTTAAAACGGATAATTTGAGAAAAAGAATAAAAGAATAAATTACGAACAGAAATTAGCGTGATATTACGGATAATAGTTAGTTAATACGTAGTCTAAACAAACTAGGTCAAGGCGAACGGAGTTCGGGGACGAAACTCACCAGAACAAAGCAAGCAGAGTGCGTCCTCCAGAATAGGCGCAGCAGACGCGCGTCTGTTCCTTGGCTCGATTCTGGCCGTGAAGCCGTAATTGCAAGCCGTTAATGTTAATTGGTGAATTTAATGATCGATTGGTATTACTTACTCGGATGGAAGTGATTAGCATGTTATTTAACATATGAATGGGTCATGAAAACAGTAAAACATGAATGAGACGGAATTAATCGAATTGACACAAGATGGATTAATGACAGAAGTGAAAAATATTAATGAGTCTAACAAATTAAATCAATTAATTAAGTTAGATACGATGGATTAATGACGAATCAAGCGAATATAATAAAGGACAGGTGAAAACTATATCAAAGACGAATTCCAGAAACCCAATATTGATGAATTGAATCTCCATAACCCGGAATTGAATTTAATGACGAAAACCCGTAAATATGAGATTATTAGGGATTTAAGTCGGATTTGTGATGATTAAAGCATGTTAATGATGATGAATAATATACATGTGAATTAATTATGCTATTATGGCGAAGAATTAACAAACAAACGAAACAAATAAAAGCGAACGAATTACAGAGGACGAAGGAAGAAGAAAGGAAGCAGGAACTGCGGCAGCCTCACGAAGAGGCGCAGCAGGAACTGCGCTCCTTCGAAGAGGCGCAGCAGTTGCTGCGTCCTTTCTCGACGGTTTGTCTTCTGGAAATCCGTAAAAAGAGGTTTTAAAGCATAGTTTTAGAAATCGGTTTTAACGGTATTTTCGACGTAAACCTTACAATGATGATTACAATAATTAAAATAATAAAAATAAAAAGAGATTACACCCTCAGACTTACATGTTGACGAAACGAGAAGGACTAAGATATCGATTAGTGATGCTCGACGCGAATGCAAAGAAAGTGCCCTCGTAAGAGGAAAACGATTAAGTTAATTAAGTTGATTATGGTGGAGTTGGTCAAATTGGTCGGTCATGCAAACGGGGAGGCTGGTACTCAGAAGGATCCGAGCTTACGTGGTCGAAAGTTCAAGCACGTAGACGCCAAAAAGTAAGAACAAAGTCTAGAATGCAAAGGGAGAAGAGAAGGGCGGACACTCGCGTGAGAAATATGAGGAACGAAGGCTCCTATTTATACTAATCACGTGAAGGAATTAGGGTTTCGGAGACTCTTTGGAAGTGAATCTCGGAAAGATATGAAAAAGATACAAGAAACATGCAGAAAAGGGCCTGGGAAGAGGCGCAGCAGCCACTGCGTCTCTTGGAAGAGGCGCCGCACCTGCTGCGTCTATTCCCAAGGGGTTTCCTCCTGCTGAAGAAAGATTTCCGTGTTTGAGTTATGGTAGGACGAAAATAATTCGGTTTTCCTTAATATCTTATGTGAATATTACGGGAAATTACTTACTAAAAGATAAAATTTATGAAATATGGAATAGAAATATCCGGAACATTCCAAACATTCGACTCGGGGATTTAACGGTTATCGAAAAATGGAGACGGTTTTAGGCCCGACTCCGAATGTACTCTAATTATCAAAAACGACCGTATCGGGACGTAGATGACAACTAAGAGGTAGACATTAATATTTGAGCAATCACTTGACGATAATCTTACGAACTGTCACAAACCGTTTCGCGTATCAAACATGCGGCCCAATCATCACCGGGTGGTTTGCGAGGGGTGCAGAAACGAGGTGTCTACAGTGTGGCATCATTCTCCCTTCTACAGGTTACATTCAGTGGATTGGGCTTAGTCAGGTTTCTGATTTGAAGAAAGGGGTGATATTGTGTTTCTTTCAAGCTGCACAATACCACATTTGGATGCAAAGGAATAGGGCTCGTTTGGATGGGTGTATTATTCGACATGAAGTCCTTTGTCAGATGATTAAACGTGAAATTAAGACTTGGTTGCAGGCGAAATTTAAGCAGATTTGTACGGTTAGGGATCAAACTTGGCTTAATTCCTTGCAAATGTCGTTGTAAACACCTCTATTGTGTTAGGTGTTGAAATCGTATGTGTAACACCCTCATACTCCAAGTGCCTTACCAGGACCACCCAGGTATAAGGATGCTACCATCTCGGTTACCCGAGACAATGATAATCAAATAAACAATAATGAAACAACATTTAAATATAAATACTTTAGCGAAAGGTTACAATCTCAAAACCAAAATCAAAATATGAATACATGTTATCAAACCAACTGTCTAAACAACTAACTGAAATGTTTATTAAACTACTAGCTACAGCGGAAGACTTCTATCATCAGACCGTGGCACATCCCAGCTATCCCAGTAACTCGACTCATACCTGCTCAATAACTGCTCACCATCCCCGAATGGATCACCACAGTTTTAAAACATTAAACGGGGTCAGTACTAATCACACAATTTATATAACCAACAAGATAAAGAAACAACACAAACTCAAACAAATCACACACAATCACCCACACCAATCAATCTCCGTCACACCGACTATCCACTAGACCAGCCCCCCCGGGGGGGACCGCACCGTACCCACCAAATCCCCGCTCATCATACCGAGCGATAACCCTGTCCCATTAATGTGCACATCCTCTCCCGTGGCGGGTTCCACGGAGGGCGAAACTAGGGCGTGAAGCCACTCCCGCAAGTGACTCCACTCAGCCGAGAACGCATCTCGAGAACCAGAGACAAACAATCACAACCATCAGCAGCAATCAATCAACAACCGTCATAAAACCAATACGATAATAATCAGCAGTTAGACAACACCAACAATGCATTATGGGACTAATACTGAGTAGGGAAACCCTACCTGGAAAGCACAACACAATCAGACGGTCTCACAGCTGATATCAAAACGCTTCCTCTACGAATCCTCCTCCTAACATACAAACATATAATCACTACCAAACATACAAAACAACAAAACCCCCAAATCCCAATATTAGGGTTTAACCAATTTTAAGGAAACATTATAAAAACGGTACGTAGGTCTTACCCTCGACGGAAGGATCACAAAGATGTCAAGAAAGGTAAAATCCGACCTTCCAAGCTCCGGGATTTGCCAACAATGCGATTAAAGCGAATGACGTAGTTTTATTTCTCTTTTCACAGTAATTAGGTTTTAAAAAGTGTTTAAAGAATAGTGACGGAAGTAATATATACTTAATCGAATTATTAACAAAACCCGAGAAATCATCCCCCGTAAACCGGCTACTCGATCGAGTAGCTAAGGTACTCGATCGAGTGCCCCCTTACTCTATCGAGTATCTACGTTATTCGATCGAGTACCCAACAGGTCAGAAACTATTTTAAACTGCAACTCACCCTTACTCGACAGAGTAAGGCCTACTCGATAGAGTACCCAGAGACTCATAAATACGTAGTATTACAGTCTTCCCTCCTTAAAAAGAATTTCGTCCCCGAAGTTCAACCCATACCCAAAAACAAACATACTAACTCGATCAAGACAACAACCAACTAAGAACTCAAAACAAAACCCCAACCGACCAAACATGAACTAGTAACCCCAACTCCACCAACTATTCCTACTTCCACAACATGGCTCACGATATCGTACCAACTCCATTATATCTCTCTCGATCCTAACTCCATACACTACCAACACAAACGCTGCTAGCTCCGTAAAATATCATCCGATATCGTGAGCCATGTTGTGGAAGTAGGAATAGTTGGTGGAGTTGGGGTTACGAATTCATGTTTGGTCGGTTGGGGTTTTGTTTTGAGTTCCTAGTTGGTTGTTGTGGCTTGATCGAGTTAGTATGTTTGTTTTTGGGTATGAGTTGAACTTCGGGGACGAAGTTCTTTTTAAGGAGAGAAGACTGTAATACCACGGTTTTATGAGTCTCTGGGTACTCTATCGAGTGGGCCTTACTCTGTCGAGTAAGTGTGTTTTGCGTTTCAAAATAGTTTCTGACCTGTTGGGTACTCGATCGAGTAGCCTTGGTACTCGATCGAGTAAGCGGCACTCGATCGAGTACGTTAGTTACTCGATCGAGTAAGTGTGTTTTACGGGGTTGTTTTGACGGGTTTTGATAATAACGCGAGTTTGATATAAAAGGTTTCCGTCAGTTTATTTCATCATTTTTAACCTTTCTAAACCTTTCAAAAGAAAAAGGAGTTACATAGTTCTCTCTCGTCGCGTTGTTGGCAAATCCCCCAGGACCACTAAAGGCATGGAAGTGCTACCATCTCGGTTACCCGAGGCAATGATAATCAAATGACAATGAAGAAACATAATTTAAATAACAAAATAGTTTAAAGTGATTACATACCAACTCCAAAACTGATAAAAAAAAAAATACAAGACTCTCAGACGGTCTACTGCTAAAACTATCAAAGCTATAAAACATCGTCTGACACAGCGGAAGACTTCTAACTGCCACGTGACGACTCATCCCAGCTATCCCATACGCGTCATATCATACCTGCTCAATAACTGCTCACCACCCCCGAATGGATCACCACAGTTTTTAAAACATTAAACGGGGTCAGTACTAATCACACAATTTATATAAACCAACAACACAGTAAACAAACGGCTCAAACGGTCACACACAAAATCACACCCACTCCAATCAATCTCCGTCACCGACTGTCCACTGAACCAGCCCTGCCAGTGGGGGACCGCAGCCGTTCCCACCTAAGCCCCGCTCATCATACCGAGCGATAATCCTGTCCCATTAATGTGCACATCCCCTCCCGTGGCGGGTTCCACGGAGGGCGAAACTAGGGCGTGAAGTCACTCCCGCAAGTGACTCCACTCAGCCGAGAACGCATCTCGAGAACTAGAGACAAACAATCACAACCATTAAACAGCAATCAAACCAACAACCGTCACAATACTCGTATAACAATAATCAACAATCACAAATCATCACCAACACATTATGGGACTAATACTGAGTAGGGAAACCCTACTTGGAAAGCACAACACAATCAGACGGTCTCACAGCTGATATCAAAACGCTTCCTCTACGAATCCTCCTCCTAACATACAAACATATAATCACTACCAAACATACAAAACAACAAAACCCCCAAATCCCAATATTAGGTTTTAACCAATTTTAAGGAAACATTATAAAAACGGTACGTAGGTCTTACCCTCGACGCAAGGATCACAAAGATGTCAAGAAAGGTAAAATCCGACCTTCCAAACTCCGGGATTTGCCAACAATGCGATTAAAGCGAATGACGTAGTTTGATTTCTCTTTTTACAGTAATTAGGTTTTAAAAAGTGTTTAAAGAATAGTGATGGAAGTAATATATACTTAATCGCATTATTAACAAAACCCGAGAAATCATCCCCCGTAAACCGGCTACTCGATCGAGTAGCTAAGGTACTCGATCGAGTGCCCCCTTACTCGATCGAGTATCTACGTTACTCGATCGAGTACCCAACAGGTCAGAAACTATTTTAAACTGCAACTCACCCTTACTCGACAGAGTAAGGCCTACTCGATAAAGTACCCAGAGACTCATAAATACGTAGTATTACAGTAAAAGCAGCAAATAGACAAGGTCCAACTTAGTTAACGACGAAATATCGATTAGAACACACAGAATAAAATAAGCGACATTTGAATAAACATCTTGCCAATCCAACCCTAAAACCCTTCTAATTATCGGAACGGGTTTAAATAAAATTATTGTCCTTAACCAACAGTAATTAGTAGCATAATAAAACCAACTAATGCAACTGAAAAACTTTGTAATGCACATATAACCTTATTTCATGCGGTTTAGTGATCTTTCTAGTATAATCAGAACAAAAATGTAGAACTCACTAAACTATAATCACACATATAAACTGAAAATTTCTATGCAAATGAGTTCAATGCATTGTCTTGACTCTTGACACAATCTGATGCTGCATCACAAAGACTCGAACAATGTACAAATTTTTTTAAAAAATGAATTCAATGCGAATTGGTGACACAATCTGATTATCATATATACTACACTAATACTCGAAAATTATAATCCGTAGAACATCCAAAATCATTACCCAACTACATCCGAAATCATTAATCAGATCTTAAAAATATAGATAATTTACAATCAATAGATCATCTAAATTCCGCAATTTCGAAACCTAGAACAAACCTCGAACATGCAATCGAAATTAGTAACATTGTTTTACTGTTCATTTCACCATCAATAATAAGTTTGATCCAATGGTTATTAATGGTTCTCATAGGATCCCGAATATATACGAGTATATATATATATATATATATATATATATATATATGCATCGCACGAGCATGAAATTTAATTAGAAATAGCTTCCGTGCATCGCACGAGCATGAAATCTAGTAGAGCTATTTATGGGTCGTCCCGTTCATTGAACCTGACTCATTCCGCCCGCAAAATAAGCGGGTACGGACAAGGCATTTTAAGAAAAATATAAAGGCCGAGCCCACTAACCCGTCTAAACCCGCTTGCTCATGGGCAAAAATTTAATGTGAGTTTGGCCCATGTACGGCCTAAGGCCACATTTGATCACCTATAAAATCTAGTGAGAATAACATTGAGAAATTAGAAATAATAAAAGGACAAATTTGGAAAGCTGAAATTTCGAAGCTTAGGGATATTGTAAGGGTATTAGCAATAGACAGTCCCCTAATCTCTCTAATAACAAAGCTCAATATAACAATAGACAAACCTCATATATAAAAATATATTACATGCGGTCTACTATCACTCGCAACCAAAAACACAATTTTTTTTTTTTTTGGTGCGAACCAAAAACACAAAATGTGGAGTACAAAATTGTAACTAAAAACCCTAAACCTCAACCCCATTCCCAACAATTGACAAACCTTAATGCGCAATCACACCCTATAAATTCCTTCATTCGCCAACGGACGCTGCAAACAACAGAATAATCAGGAAGTATCGGAGGCAAGTTGTATGCTTCGATTCATAATTTATCGAGATCGAGATTTTGATATTTAGGTATTTTTCAATACTTGAATTGGGGAAGTAAGGCTTTGTCATGAAAGTTTTTACTTGTTAATCAATTCGATTATTATCTTTTATTTACGATGATTCTCATAATATCTGTCTATTAAAAACAAAAGTCAAACGACACCATCTTTGATTTCATAATTTATCGACATCGAGATTTTGATATTTAGGGTTTTTCAATACTTGAACTGGGGAACGCTTGTTCATGCAAGTTTTTACTTGATATTTAGGGTTTTTCGATTATTATCTTTTATTTACGATGATTTTCATAATTTTGGTTTATTTAAGTCAAAAGATTTGATCTTTCGATGAGTAGTTGATGTTTCATTCAAATTACTCCCTCCGTCCAAATCAATTGTTTGTATATGACTGAGACGAAGGGAGCGATATAATATATTATTATTATTATTGTTATGAATGTGATGTGATTGGATGACAATTTAGTTATAGTTTGTTGATGTTGGTGATGTTGATAGTATAAATCTAACTTTTGTAATTAGGTGTGCCTAAATAACATCAAAAATGGTGAGATTGGTGACTTTGAAGAAGAAGATTAGTGGTTCTATGTTACCATATGTGGAGAAGGAGAAGGAGAAGGAGAAGGAGAAGGAAAAGCTGTTATTGCAGGTAGGTAGAATTTTGGAAGGAGGGTTCAGGTTTTCTGAGTTCTACATCCTTGATCTCCGGACTGATCATGTGTCAGATTGCCCTTGTGTATTATTTGCCAATTATCCCTATAATGCCAGGGTGGCTATGGGATCTGTCATCTACATTGTTGGCAGTCCGAAATTGGATATGATCGAATCCAACCTTGAACCACCCAATTCTATACCCAACTACCAAAAGGGCCTCTTTCACAAGGGAATTTCTTATCTAGACCTGAATGCAAGTGATTCTGGAAAGGGGTTGGAAGGAAATCCCTTGTTTCGACAAACGTATCAGAATTATTCTTTCTGTTGTTGCGATTGCTGGTAAGTTATATCTGTTTCATAGCACTATCACCAAGTCTGAGGCAATCACTGTTTTGGATACTATCTCAAACAAGTGGGAGGAATTACTTCCACCCAGTCAGGCGGATTTTTTCGAGATCCCTCATAATAAGTGCGCGTTCGCCGACCATGAGAATAACCGGATCATCGTCAGCTTCCCTAGCATCAAATCCGTGTTTGCCTACTACCCGTCAGACAACCGTTGGGAACTTGTTCTTGATTCTTCCCCAAAGTGGTCTTCCCACGTCGTCTTTGCTCAAGGGTTGATTTTTTACTACCTGGGCTCTGACCCGAAGATGGTGGACGCATACCATGTTGCCACCAAACAATTCCTAAACGTGGTCCTTACTTGTGAAGTTGCGGATGGCTGGGGATATCACTCTGATAATATGCTTTATTTAGGGAATGGAATTATGTGCTTGGCTTCTGAGTTCATTCCTCCACCACATGAACCATCCGACACCACCCGTATCTTTATCGCCAAGTTTAAGTTTGAGCTTCCCAGTGACCGTCCTGGTGTCCTACTCGTCACCCCGCTTGCTGACCAGACCTATACACTTGCCACCAGTTGCTCTACTGTCACCTACTTCCCTACTCTCACCTTCTGCCCTGTCTAGGTAATCCTTTTTCATAGTTATGATGATATATCATGTTCCTACTTCCTAGTATTATATGTTGATTGATCAGATGAGAATACTGGAGAATTTTTCTACAATTTTCCTCATTAATGTATGCATTAGTCTTTAATAAATGGAATTTGTGCTTGCAGCTCACAGCAGCATCCGACGTGTTTGGAGTGTTCTTTTCAAAAATGGACAGAAGTGGAGTGTTATGTAATTTATAATAAAATTGACTTGCTGATCTCTTGTTTCTCATGGTCATATGTACCTAATTCGCTCAACTAAGGTGCGAATTGCGAATTACGAATTCGAATTATATCAAATTATGGTGTTTGGTTATAATTTTATCGAAATATGTTGAATTTTGAGCGAAATTGCGTATTGGTGGTAGGCTTATCGTGTACTTACCAAAGATACCCTAGACTTAACTAACAAACAAATGTAATTAGGGGAGTAGAGTCGATCTCAGGGAGACGGGAGATGCAATATAACAAGCTATGAGTAGAATTATATCAAGGTCGGTTACAATTGGGGTTTGGTTTGATGATTTAAAATGATAAGTAAAATAAGATTTATAACAATGATGATAAAAGATCTAAGGGGAATGGGGTTACACATGTAAATTAGCAATTAACAATATCAAATTAGGAGAACATAAAATCAAATGTTGTGTAGGTTATTAGCAATTTCCTCTTGGCCTATTACCATAGAACAATTATTAACGACCTCTTGCACAAATTAGATCGGACCATTAAAACATGATTAATCCCGACTTTTGCTCTTAAGAAAAAAATAATAAATTAATCAATGATTTTGATCAAAAATCAAAGATTAACATTACAAAACAAGCATGTGATATTAAAACTTCCTAATCCAACATATAATAAGAGCTAATTAACCATGGCTTTCCCACCCCTAGATTAAAGAACTACTCACATAATAACGATTAAACTAACAACGATTAACTAAATAAACATAAACATGTTGACAATATGTAATTGGAATTAAAATGGTAAAATAAACTAGATAAATAGAAATTACCAACTTAGAGGAATAAGAACAAGAACTTGGAAGAATAAGAACAATATAAATCCGGAAATTAAACTTGAAATAACCTGAACGATTGTTGAAAACGATTACAAACTAGATTATTAAACTAGGGTTTTTATGTAAAACTGGAATGTAAATTATTAGATGATGAACTAAGACGGAATACAAGAGTTTATATAGAATAAAGAGTGGAAGATAAAACGTTTGGCGTTGATTACTGCATCCCTAGGTACACCGTGGACACATCCCTGATCGGGGACATAGCTCCTCCTCCCCAATTTGTCTTTTTCAAGCCACAAGTCTTCTGGGATAGGGGACATATCGTCGATAAGGGACGTAGCTAAATATTTTTCGAGCATAATTCTTCAATATATTCAACGGTCTACATTCCCTAGGGCTAGAGGATGTGTATGGGGGACGCGTGATACTTCTCTAAAGTGGCATTAAGCTCCATTTCTTCACTCAAGACTCGATCAAATCTCGTTCCTTCTTCCCCGGGATGTGTGGATCTCCTCAAAACGCGTTTTCATGGCCAAAACTCGCTTTACTTAGCCTCGTAATACTCGGTGGATGCCAAAGTGAGAGGAAAAAACCGTCTAATGAGTCATAATTATATACACATTTATGTCTCCCCTTAGTTGCTTTTGAGATGGTTTTTTTCTATAATATGTTAGTTATATGTCATTTATATTAGAAATGTCGGTACTTCAGCCTTTTGGTGTTTTAATGCAGATTGGATGCATTCTGGAGCCACCGCGGAGTCGACAAGACGAAAACAAAAAGAGAAGAAGACACGGAGCTGAAGTTGCTGAAGATACCGGATCGAGTGTGTTAATACTCGATCGAGTATGACATACTTTTTACGAAACTTTCCTTAAATCAGTTTAATTAATTATTATGTAATAGTATATATAGGAATTTCGCTTTCACTATTCTAAAATCCCTAGTTTAGTTTTAATTTAGCTTTGCTCTCTAAAACTCTTTTATGATATTGTTTGCAAGATCGTTCATACCTTTAATCATTGTTCGGTATTTCTAATCTCTATTCTTATGTTTTCTTTAATTATGTTTATCGTTGTTTCTATTGTTATGTGTAGCTAATTCTCTTTCTAGGGTGAAAAGGGATCTAGGTTGTTAGAAGGGGGTTTAATTAATGAATTAATAGTTAAATTGCTTTTAGTTGTTATTCAATTGTTGTCTTGAATCTAATTGATTATTTACTGATCAGATTTAATTAATTAGTTTTGCAAACTAGGATTTTCACCGACTGGATTAAGACTAGTATATGCTGTGACAATTGAATAGATTGACTTAATGATTGTGACCACATGTTAAGGATATATCTAAAGGGCATATTAGAATCGACTGATCATATGACCTTAAATAACATAAATTGCTCTGTTAATTAATTAAATCACACCATTGGATAACCATCTAGTGAACTTGATCCCTAGACTTTTAAATCTTATTGAATTCATCTTTTACTTTATTGCAATTAGTTTAGAAATCAAACAAAACCAATCTTCAAGAAAACTGTTACCTTAAGAAGAACTTAAATAAAACAAACTAAAATGATTATGAGAGAGAAAGTTAGAGAGAGGAAAGCTCTAAATTCTTAAACCCTAATATTCTATTACAACGATGACGGCTCTGAAACCCATGTCAAACCGTTTTTCGCCATTAAATTCAACAACGAAATCTGCTTTACAATCTTCCAAAGCTTCTGTCGTAGGCTCATCTACTAAACATGTCCCTAAAGGTGGTGACTTGGGTCCTTCTTCGTCTGATACAGGCAAAACGAAGTCTATCAACGCCATTAAGGGCATCCCTGTGTTCGACCTTAGTGAAGGAGAACCGGTAGAAAATGACGGATGGACGTTGCGGAAGGGTGGAAAGGATATACCTTTTTTGGAGACTATTGATGAAGAGGAGGAACTCACTGATTTGCTGCAGTTTACACACGATGATATCAAAACAGAGGTAGATTTTTGGTCTAACTCTGTTATTTGTTACATTTTGGGTGCAAATCCTCCTTGGGATCTTGTTGAGGATTATGTTTATAAGATGTGGGATTGTTTTGGAATAGATCGTGTTTCTTTTTTGGATAATGGAGTTTTTGTTGTGAGATTTACTAAACCTGGGGGGAGAGATGCTTTATTGAAGTCAGGATATTATCTATTTGATAATAAACCAGTTATTGTAAACCCCTGGGTTAAGGATATGGGTTTGGTTAAAGAGAAGGTTGTTGTTGTTCCAGTTTGGGTGAAGCTATATGGAATTCCCCTGAAATTTTGGGGAAAGTGTTTGCCTCAAATTGCTAACTTGGTAGGAAAATATGTTAAGATGGATATTGAGACACATGACAAGGTGCGTCTGAGTTTTGCTAGGGTGATGATTGAATTACCTATGGATCAAAAACTCACTGAGAAAGTCAAATTCTTAGATGAAAATGGGCATGTGGTATATGTCACCATAGAGTATGAATGGAGGCCTATTTCTTGTACAAGCTGTATAGGGATTGGGCATGATGCTGCTCAGTGCAGGAAGCCTAGGAGGAGGAAAGTTAACACTCAAGGATCTAAGGTTCCTGGTAAGCCCTCCCAGAAGAAAGTATGGAATCCAGTGGCACAACCACCAATTCAGTCCAAGGAAGTGGTCACTCCTCCTACCTTACACCCTGATAATTTCCCTCCACTTTCTACCAGTAGGCCTACTCCTGTCATTAAGTCAACTCCTGTCAAGCAAATCATTAGGCTTAATAGACAAGAGGGTATGGTGGGGGTGAGGTTGTCAGGAAAGTTTAGCAACTACACATTTATGGATGCTCTAAATCGTAATGCTGTTCCACATGAGCAGGCTGTTGAGAGTGGTAAAGACCCCCCAGATCCTAATATCAATGCATAGCTTAGGATTCTGGAATGTTAGGGGTCTAAATGACCTGAATAAGCAGAGAGTGGTGAGATCTTTTTTGCACAATAATGGGGTAGGGCTCTTTGGTTTGCTTGAAACTAAACTGAAGCCTAGCATTTTGTTGAATAGGAATACCTCTATTTGTGATGGTTGGAGTGTCTCCACTAACTGCAGTTGGCATAAGGGGAGTAGAATTTGGGTTTTATGGAAGCCTAATCTTTTTTATATTCAGTTTTTATCTTATAGTGCTCAACATATTCATATGTTGGTTCATTCTAGAGTTGATGATAAGAATTTCCAGCTTACTATGATTTATGCGTTTAATGGATTGCATGAGAGAATTGAATTATGGAATACTCTCAAAGAAATTTATGCTACTTGTTGTATACCTTGGCTTTGGCTTGGGGATTTCAACACTGTTCTGTCTCCTATTGAGAGGTTAGGAGGAAATACTACTGATGCTGAAATGGAGTATTTCTAAGATTGTGTGTCTATTTGTGGTATGGAGGATATCCCTGCCACTGGTGCCATGTTTACCTGGTCTAACAAACAGGAATCAACTGATAGGGTTTACAGTAGGTTGGATAGGGCTATGGGAAACCAGGAGTGGTTAGATGGTTATGCCACTAGCCTTGCTCACTTTCACCCTGAGGGATTGTTTGATCATTGTCCCTGCACCATTGTGGACAGGAATGCTGATATTGGTGGGAAAAAGACTTTCAAATATTTCAATATGTGGGGGCTTGCTCCTAGCTTTAAAGACTATGTTGCTATGGCTTGGGCTACTATCTATAGAGGGACTAAAATGTTTTCAGTTGTCAAAAAACTCAAAGCTCTCAAGCCTATTCTGAAGAACATTAATAGAGAGTGTTTTTCTGATGTGGAGAATAATACATCTGTTGCTAGTCTGGCTTTGGAACACATCCAGAAGGCTTTAGTTGATAACCCTGGGGATGCTGATCTAATTCAGCAAGAAGCTGCTTTGGCTCAGGAACTGAGAGATTTAGTATCTGCCAGGGACAGTTTTCTGATTCAAAAAGCTAAGGTGCAGTGGTACTTAGAAGGTGATCTTAACACTTCTTATTTTCATCATGTCATTAAGAAGAGAATGATGCTCAACAAAGTGTTTCAAATTGAGGATCAGGAAGGGAATTTATGCATTGATGGGGATTCTATTCAGCAGGCTTTCTTAGAGTATTATCAAGGATTACTTGGGTCAAGTAATTCTACCACTGAGGTTAATGTGAATGTTGTCAGGAAGGGTACTTGTTGTACTGCAGCTCATTGGGACATCTTAAATAAGCCTGTTACTAGTGAAGAGGTTAAGAATAACATTTTTAGCATTCCTAAAAATAAGTCACCTGGTCCTGATGGCTATACAAGCCAGTTTTTCAGGGATGCTTGGGATGTGATAGGGACTGATGTGAGTGCAGCAGTAATCAATTTTTTTGATACTGGGCAGTTATTGACTCAGCTGAATGCTACTATAATTACTTTAATTCCTAAACTGGACAGGCCTACCAGTGTCAAGCATTTCAGGCCAATTTCCTGTTGTAATGTTCTTTACAAAGCTATCTCCAAAATTCTTTGCAATAGGCTGGCTCTTGTTTTACCTGATATAATAAGCAAAAATCAGGGAGCTTTTGTTAAAGGCAGGAGCATTCTAGAAAATATATTGATTTTCCAGGACTTAGTTAGGCTTTACCATAGGTGAAATGCCTCTCCTAGATGCATGTTTAAGCTTGATTTACAAAAAGCTTATGATTCTATTGAGTGGGTATTTGTAGATCAAATGCATGGTGCTCTTATGTTCCCTGAGAAGTTCAGACAGATGATTATGACTTGTGTAACTACTTCTTCTTTTACTCTTAATCTCAATGGGGCACAGTTTGGTTATTTTAAAGGTAGAAGGGGCCTTAGACAGGGAGACCCTATTTCACCTCTTCTTTTCTACCTTTGTGTGGAATATTTGTTAAGGATTATGGAGTTTGCAACAAGGAAATGGTATTTCAGGTATCACCCTCTTTGTAAGAGTCTGAAACTTACTCACTTGCTCTTTGCTGATGACCTCCTAATGTTTAGTAAGGGGGATGTGCAGTCCATTATGCTTATACTCAGAGTTCTGGCTACTTTTTCTGCTGCATCAGGACTTACAGTTAATGCTTCTAAATCTGAGGTAGTGTTTTGTGGAGTCACTGATAGTTTGAAGACTGACATTATACAGATTTCTGGCTATCAGGAAGGGAAGCTTCCTTTTAAATATTTGGGTATTCCTATCCAACCTGGTAGATTGAATAAAGCTGATTGTAATGTGTTAATTGAGAAGATTGTTTCTAAAGTCAGAGGGATTGAGGCAAGGAAGCTAAGCTATGCTGGTAGACTTGTGCTAATCAATTCTGTTTTCAATACCCTTCATAATTATTGGGCTTCTATTTTTCTGATTCCTAAGGGAGTCATCAAAAGAATAGAGGCAATTTGTAGGAACTTTCTGTGGTGTGGTGAGTCAGACTATAACAGAACTCCCTTGGTGTCTTGGCATGATGTTTGCTTCAGTAAGAAGAAGGGTGGTCTGGGTATTCAGAATGCAGGGGTGTAGAATGTAGCAAGTGTGGGTAAGCTTGTTCATTGGTTGTATACAAAAGCAGATAGATTGTGGGTGCTTTGGATAGACCATGTCTATATAAAAGGGACAGATTGGGTGCATTATCAGCCTCCTCCTGATTCCAGCTGGAATTGGAGGAATATTTGTAGAGTTAGAGGTATTCTTGAGGGTGGTTATCAGGGTAATATCTGGATAGCCTCTCCTGGTGGTTACACTGTCAGTTCAGGTTACCATTGGATGCAGGGTTCACACCCCCCTGTCCTATGGTATAAGGATGTATGGGATAATTGGTTACTACCCAAGCATTCTTTTATTGCTTGGTTGATTCAGAAAAAGGCTCTTAATACCAGAGGTAAACTTCACAGAATGGGTATATGCTTATCTGATAAATGTGTTCTATGTGAAGTGAGAAAGGAAACGCATGACCATCTCTTTGATGAGTGTGATTATAGTGCTAGGGTCATTGCAGGTGTTGAGGAAAGGTTTCATATTTGCTTCACTGGTTCTAATCACTTCTACTCGAAGATAAGAAAGAAGACTTGCAGGATGGCAAGATTGGTTACGTTCTATATGATTTGGAATGAGAGAAATGTTTGCAGGCTAACTCTTCAGCTTAGCAGACCTGAACATTTGGTGTCCAGAATCTCACAGCAAGTGCATAGCAGACTGGTTTGCAAAATGTCTACTGTGGTGACGGCTAATGACTGTGCTTGGCTAAGTAGATTACACATACGTTGTAGTTTTTGTATTTAGTCTTTATGATGAAAGTTGAAATTGGACGATATTGTAATATTTTTTATTTATGAAATACAAAATGCTCACATGTTACAAAAAAAAAAAAAATAAAACAAACTAGATAATTATCGCCTCCCTGTGGATACGATACCTATCTTACCACTAGCTATTTGTTAGTATTATTGTAGATATACTTTGATTAAGGTGATACAACTTTAGCCTTATCAAATTTGATATTTAAGTTGTAGTATAGGTAAGTATTCCCGCCTATCACACGGGTGACCCGAGTTCGATTCCCGACAAGGGCGCCAAATTTGATAAGGCTAAAGTCGTATAACCTATATAAAAATAAACCTAAATTACTACTAACTAATAGCTGGCGGTAAGAAGGGTTGAATCCACATGGAGGCGAGTTAATTATTCTAGTTTGCTAATATTTAAGTCTGTCTTAAAGTAACCGTTTTCTTGAAGGATTTGATTGGTTTGCTAAAACGAATTGCGATATAAATAAAAGATGAATTCAATAGTATTAAAAAGTTTAGGGATGAAGTTCACTAGGTAGTTATCCCGGGGTGTCTTTTAACTAATTGATCGAGCAATTTATGTTGTTTAAGGTCATATGATCGGTCGATTCTAATATGTCCTTTAGATCTAACTTAACATTCAGTCGCTATCATTAAGTTAATTCTACTCAGTTATTGTAGTATTTACTAGTCTTAACCCGGTCGGTGAAAATCCTAGTTTGCAACACTAGTTAATTAATCCTGCAGAAACTAATCAACTAGATTCAAAATAAGCAACTGAACAACAACTAAGAAGCAATTTAACTAACAATTCATTAATTACCCCCTTTAACAACCTAGATCCCTTTTCACCCTAGAAGGAGAATTAGTTGTGCATAACAATAGAAAGAACGATAAACATAATTAAAGAAAACATAAGAATAGAGACTAGAAATACCGAAAAGGCTGACCCAAAACCCGAAAATGACACGAATACGACCCGAAACCCGAATTGACCCGACCCGACCCAGACCCGACCGAACATTGCCCGACCCAATGTTGACCCGACCCGATGTGACCCAACCCGAAAAGACCCGACTCATAATTGACCTGATCCCAAATGACTTGAAATGACCCAAAACGACTAGTACTAAGTCATTAATATTATATATATCAGAATTAAGTTTCATTATTTACAACAGTCCCTAATAAATAGATAAATTTGCAAAATAGTATTTATTAATCAAAATAATACTAAGTTAAGGGCTTAAACATTAACTTAAAAGCGACCCTACCCAAAATGACCCATACCCGAAAATGACCCGACCCCAAAATGACCCGACAACAGGTCACCCGAAATTGACCCAAAACCCGAAAGTGACTCGACCCGACCCGACCTGACCCAAAATGTGTGACAGGCCGAAATGACCCGACCCAAACTGACCTGACCCGTACCCGACCTGAGTGACCCGTTTTGCCATAGGTCTCGTGAAAACCAAGATGAAAGATAGATGATCTTGAGACCACCAGACCAAGATCTGAACAAAGCCTTTGGCCTTCAAAGAGTAGAACATCCAGCAATAGGAGCTCGGAACAAATTGAACTTTTTTCTCACCCAACTTTTCCCGTCAAATTAGCATTCACCCAAGTTCACGAGGCTAATGAGAGCGAGTCTTGACCATGCAAGGGCGTTCCGGGAAGTATAGGGGCATTTTGGGAAGAAATTGGAAATCCTGAGCATGAAGAAAACCAACTTATGTTGGTATACAAATAATGAAATGAAGTCCAACTATAAGAGCATACATTGGATGCCAAATGATCCCTAGGGTGCCTTGGACGGACTCTTGAAGAAGCATGCAATGGATTCCGCATTGTAATAAAGCAAGAAGTTAAGACGGAATTAAGACGGAAATGAAGAAACTCACGTCCCCGATCGGAGTGGGATATTCCCGATAGGAGTTGCCCCCTTTTAGGTTGTTTACATTATACCCCTTATTCATATATAAAAGATGTTGATCGGGACCTCAAAGACAACTTTTTGCACAACTTCTTACACCACTTTTACATGTTTTTCATACCCTTTATTTTGAAGTTCTTAGTTAAGTTTAGATTATATTTCCTTTCAGCATTTCCTTTATGTTATAAACAATTTCATTTAAGCCTTTCACGTTATAGGCAAGTCACGTTTCAAGTTATTTCCATTTGTTATCTTGTTTTTCATTCCCAAGTTATATTTTCATTTCAAGGTAATCTCATTTCTAGTATTACTTTTGTTATTCATTTACTAGTTAGTATGTTCATATTTATCATTCTATATGTCATTGATTTAATCTTCTGTAATACCTCATATTTATAAAGACTGAGACTTGACCGAGTAGAGACCGAGTAAACGATTCACTCAGCCGAGTGAAGCACCACTCGACCGAGTGAAGGACCGAGTGCCATCTGGCAATAGGCTGGAAACCTGTAAGAACGGTCACTCGGTCGAGTGACTATCCACTCGATCGAGTGGCGCCCCACTCGATAGAGTGGACCGACCACTCGACCGAGTGCCGATCAAGTGTGGTTTATACGGGAAGTTGAGTTGGTGTCATGTTGCTTTCATGCCTTATCCCATCATATTTCACCACCCAAAACCTATTCCTAAACACTATTCACCACTCTCTACAATCCTAAATATCTCTCTAAAAACCCCCATCTTCATATCATCTCAAAACCCTAATTCTCTAAAGAAGATTCTTGCCTCCTTTGTTCACCACTTTGTTTGTAAGTTAAATTATACTCCTTTTTCCCTTTAATCTCGTCCTTATAATCTTAATTAGTTTAGTAGATTACTCTATACTTAATTAGTTGTAGAAATTAAAGGGGATGTTTAAGGGGTTTAATTAGTATGGTTATTATAATAGATTGTAGTAATTAATGTAGTAATTAATGGTGTAGAAAGCTTCATTGAGGAACATTTCTAGTGACTAGCTTGAAGATTAGGCCAGACAAGCTTAGAGGAGGGTTTTCCCCACTTAGCCATAATGATATGAGTGTTTAATTGTACATTTATTACCATTAATTGCATTTGTTTCATGTTAGTTGCATTGTAACATGTTTTGGATAATTTTGGTTTATCACATAATATTACTTCATGATGATTATGGAAGAGTAAGTATGGTGAATGGTCACAATATTGATTATTTTGCATTATAATATGTTAAAAGCAATTAAATGAAAAGAAATGGATTAATGAAGAATTGAGCATGATTTTAATTGTTGTATTGATGTGGTTGTATATGTGCCTTGTTTGGATGTATTTGGCTTGTTGGTGAATGGGTTGACAAATGGAGGATGTTGTAGGATTCTTGGTTACGATTTTGGAGACGGAAGGCGGTTGGGAAACCGTCTTCCGCTCAAGTCACCCTTGGATCTTCCCACTCCAAGGGGGATGTGCACATTTAGTACTTGGGTTATGTAGGGACTCGTGTAGTGAGACAGGACGTCTGTCAGGGGACTCGAGTCGCACTCGGGCCCGGTACCACGGACGTGTTTCGAGTACCTTGTGCGTTAGTGACGTCGTGGGTGTGTCCCGGTCACCGGTTTGTGCAGATGTATGTTGGAGGGTGATTCCTATCTTTCATCATTCCTTGTTAATTTCATCTTGCATTGTCATATGATTAGGTAAGTTTAGTATTGCATGTATTGAACATTTATATCGTTAAGCTAACACTTGGGTTTTGAATTGTCTGTGGTGTACCATATGGTGATTTCCGCCCATTGGGAAGCAGTGTAACATGTGTGCATATTGAGTCGCGGGCTTTGGGAGCGGTCTTCATTGTTGTCACTACTTACCCTTCTCTTAGTTTTTGACATTTAAACTCCTATTTTCGATTTGGTTGTATAACATTTGGGATGGTACTTGCATCCCCCAACTTGTAACCACCTAAATACAATTTATATATTTCTTTATATTGAGTTGAGAATTATTTACTTGATTGTTCACACTACAAGTCCATGCGTTGGGAATTCCTAAGGGAAAAGATCCCGACTTATGGGGGTGTTACAAAGTGGCATCAGAGCAACGGTTTTGGAGCCTAAACCAATGAATCAATGAGTTAGGGTAAATCAATCTAAAATGAACCCGGTTTGAGTCATAGGGAGCTTGTAACAAGTTTGGGAGACGTTCCAAGGTTGTCCCATTGTCCTCTTAGCTTAAGTCGGTCACTATGCGGGGGCAATGGGGCATATGTAGTGCATATGGTTATTACATATTCCTTGTTAATCCTTTTAAGGTTGATGGAGGACTTAGTGATGCACACATAGAAGTTAAGTGGGATGAACCCCTCATTTTCTATGAGTCCTACCATCCTAGGTTTTCATACCACCAATTTGAGACCATTTATAATGATAATTTGTACATTAACAGTTTATTTTATGGTCTTACACATGATGCTCCGTTTCTTGCTAACGAGTTGAGTAGTGTAATACTACGGTTTTATGAGCCTCTAGGTACTCTATCGAGTGGGCCTTACTCTGTCGAGTAAGGGTGTTTTGCTTTTTAAAATAGTTTCTGACCTGTAGGGTACTCGATCGAGTAGCCTCGGTACTCGATCGAGTAGGCGGCACTCGATCGAGTACGTCAGTTACTCGATCGAGTAGCCCGGTTTACGGGTAATGTTTTGACGGGTTTTATTAATAATGCGGAAATGATATATAAGGCTTTCGTCACTTTTCTCAAAACACTTTTACAATCTAAAAACCTTCAAGAGAAGATTAGAAGTTACGTTGAATCATCCTCGCCGCATTATTAGCAAATCCCGGAGCTAGAAGTGTCAGATCCTGTCGTTCTTTACATCTTTGTGATCCTTGCGTCGAGGATAAGATCTACGTACCGAATTTGTTTTATTTAATTAAGTTTCATTAAACCCTAATTTTGGGGTTTGGGGGTTTTCTATGTTGATGTTGATGTGGTAGGGATTGTATGATTATGTGTATAGGAGAAAGGTTCGTAGAGGAAAGGTTTTGAGACAGCTGCTAGATCGTCTGATGTTAGTGTTGCATTCCAGGTAGGGTTTCCCTACTCAGTATTGGCTACATAATGTGTGGTGATGGTTGTTGTGATTATTGGTTAATTATATTGTTGGTTGATTTTGACGGTTGTTGGCTGTATATTGTTGATTGATTGTGTAACTGTCTGTGTTCTTCGGGGCGCGTCCCTGGCTGAGTGGAGTCACTTGCGAGAGTGGCTTCACGCCCTTGATTCGCCCTCTGTGGAACCCGTCACAGAGGAGATGTGCACATTAATGAACTTGGATTTGTCGCTCGATGGAGATGAGCGGGGATTTGGTGGGTACGGCTGCGGTCCCCCACTGGCGGCGTGGAGTACTTGTTGCGATGGGTACTCTGGCAGGGCTACACACTTTAGTGTGTAGTCAGTTGTGTGGAGTTTGGAGATGGAGACTGGGGATTTGTGTGAACTGCTTGAGCTGTTTGTGACACGTTGTTTCTTTGTGGCATTTGTTTTTATGTAATCGATCGACCCGTTTAAATGTTTTAAAAACGTGGTGATCCATTCGGGGGTGGTGAGCAGTTATTGAGCAGGTATGATATGACGCGTATGGGATAGCTGGGATGAGTCATCACGTGGCAGTTAGAAGTCTTCCTCTGTGTCAGACGATGTTTTATAGTTTTGATAGTTTTAGCAGTAGACCATCTGAGAATCTTGTTTTTCTTTTTATCAGTTTTGGAGTTGGTATATAATCACTTTAAACATTATTTACTTTTAAGTATGTTATGTTATTGTCTTATGATTATCATTGCCTCGGGAAACCGAGATGGTAGAACTTCCATGCCTTAAGTGGTCCTGGTAAGGCACTTAGAGTATGGGGGTGTTACAAAATGGTATCAGAGAGACGATCCTGAAACCTGTAACCAATGAATCCAATGAACATAGGGAGTCAAATAAAATGAACCCGGGGTAGAAATTTTAGGAGCTAATGCAAAGACTTGGGAGACGTCCTAAAGTCGGAACTCGCCCTACGATTTTGAACAGGTCACCATGGGATATGTGTCAGGATCGTTGTGTGCTTATTGTGTGCTTTGTGTATCTATATAGTAGTATGTTGTATGAATTGATGGATGCATGCATGTGGCGGATGGGAGATCTGAGTTGAAAGATGATGATGACGTGAATTGTATGTTGGTTGATTGTAAAGCATAAAAGTATAATGATTGATACATATAATTTGGCATGTTATAATTATGAAAGGAAAAGTGTTTTGTTTATATATATATAAAGCGATGCGTAAGTATATATGTTGTTGTAGTCGTTTTGAGTAAGAGTATAGAAAGTTGGGAGTGTGAATTGAACATGTGTTGGGTGAATATGTTGAACGAATATGGTGGATAAATATGTGGCATGATGGTTGAACTAGTGGAAAAAGATGAATAATCGTTGTATGATAATATGATTTATGATTAAGCATGTTATATAATGGAAGTTATTTTATAATGTTGTTATGCTAGTAACATGTGAATAGGGGACTTGATGTCATGTATTTGTGATTTTGTTTACGAAAAGTGATAGAATAAAAGCATGTGGGTAAGTCATGATTGGCAAGTTAAATAAATTATGTGCATGATGAATGTTGTTGCTTTGCTTTCGAAAATAGTAACATGTGATTGGGACTACTGGTTTTATGAGTATTGGGTTGTTTTTGTTTACCTTGTTGTCGTTTAAGTTGTTTGAAAGTAAAATCAAGTAGTTGTGTTTTTCGATTATAAAGAGGTTGTCTTTAAAATGTTATAACTTGAGATGTATAAGTTATTTTAATATGATTCCAATTGGAGGTGATAGATTGTTCTTTTACGATTCTAACTATAGGTCACACGCCCAAAACGACCAAGAAACGAGTGAGTTATGACCGTTTTACGAAAACTGGACAGTGCTGAGAAATGCGTAGGGTACTCGATCGAGTGGTCCTCACTTGATCGAGTGCACCTTGGTACTCAATCGAGTACCCCTTACTCGATCGAGTAGCCCTGGTAATTTGTTATACATGTCTCTGACTTTCACCTACTCGATCGAGTAAGCCTTTTACTCGATCGAGTGGCCTGTACTCGATCTAGCGACCCTTATTTTGGGTCATATGCTCATCTTTTGATTTCGTTGCATATTATGTTTAATTCAAAGGTGTTCTTTTACTTCCTTATGCATTGCTTTACGTGTGTGTCGGTCTTGATGCGTAAGTTACCCAACCTTATGATGTAAGGAGTGACATCTGTGGTGAGTATGAGTTTGGTGGGGAGGACATGAATATATGTGGTTGTGATAGATAGTGGGAAAAGAAAAAGGAAGATCGTTATGGCTTAATTGAGACATAGAGCATGTTTTGTGAGATGAGATGAGTTATATGTTTGTGTGTTGAGTAATGTAAAAGTAAATGAATGTGGGCAAGGGATGATGTGAGTTTATAGAACGTGAGAATGAAAAGATTGAAATGAGGGACGCAAATGGTGGCAACTTGAGATGTGTAAGAATCATGGAGGGAGATGGTTAGGAGTCGTGTGGGTTAAGAATATACATAGTGAAAGTTCGTTTTAAAAGGGGTTGAGAAGAGTGGTATATAGTGAACTTTGTGGAGACATGTCGCGAGGTGGATTTGTAGACAGTGAGTGAGTTTGGGAGATTTGGTTTATTAAGAGGTGAAACTACTGTGGGATTTCCTTGGGCAGTTAACGGTATGAAAGGAATTTTGATTTCTAGAGATGTACAAAGGAGATGCAATTGTCAAACAGTAAACGTTGATTCTATGGATGGATTAGTGGCAAGGGTGATTGATGGCATAATAAGAGAATATTTATGGTAAGAAAGAGTGAAATGATATCGATATGAAATAAGGAGATGTGAGTTTTGGAGCAATGAGAAAGTAACCGGAACACTAAAGAGTTAGGTAGAAGTGATAAGGAGTTGAATGGTTAATTGATTTTCTCGAGTGTAAAAGAAAAGAAGGATAAAAGTAAGCTGAGAAAAATATTCACCGGAGTTATGTGACATAAAAGTAAGGAATCGTCGAAATGTATGATACTATCAAGAGTAAGTAAGTTAATGGTTATACAGAAGTTTCAGGACAACATGACTAATCATGAGTTTCGAGGAATTAAGGGAGCAAGAAGTTGGTAGAATATCTGCATGATATGAGATTTTGGTGGAGAGTTAGATGATGACACAATTAAGGATAGTATTGGGAAGAATGTTGAGATAATGTTGTTGATGGATTTGATGTTCGTTATTTGGGATGTTAACCACAGATAGGAAAGAAATCGTGATGTTTAGAGATGAGTGTAAGAGGTTTGATGCCCGGACAGTGGTAGTGTTATGGTTTGTGACTAGTGGTTAAGTGTGATGGTATATTAGAAAGGTAGCAATTCTAATGAGGTTGATTTTGTAGAGGCCAGATTGATATGTATGGTTGTAAGGAAGTATAAGATGTGGTTAGATGAGGCGGGTGCTAATAGTTGAATAGTAATGGTATGGTTATACTTGGCATGAGGTGATGGTTATGCAAATGGAGGAATATGTTATGAGGGGCATATAAGTTAAGCTCGGGCGACAGGTAACCTTTATCGAGTGGTAACTTACGTGATCAGGACTGACCAGTTGGATGTGATTACCGGTCTATGATGTGTATAAATGTTTGTGTGAGGTTCTGACTTCACGGGAAGTGGTATGGTGTGATAGTTATAAAGCTGTTATCTGAATTTTCTGTAATATATGTTGGACACGGTAATTTAATTGAATGATATTCAAAAAGGTAATAATTTGATTGATCTGGCATGACTGGTTATACTTGTATGTATTCATGATATATGTTATTCCATGATGTGGTAAGAGGATGATATTCATGAGGTTATTATCTGTTTAATTCATATAATATGTTGCTTTGTGATTTAGTAAAGTGGATTTGAGTAAGTTTTTCTTGTCCGAGAAGTTATGTTGAGTCAGTGCTTATGGGATTGTGTAAGTTGTGATGATTATCGATGTGGTTGTGGTGCCTCGGGTGGTGATCCGGGCACGGTATTTAGTGTTGTGATGCGGGTATTTTCGCACTTTGCGGTGTGGTCATTTGGTGGCGGTGTTGCGATGCCGTCACCGGTTGTGGTGGAGTAGGCGGGATGATTATGATTCGAGTTTCGAAAGTACATACCAGTTACACATAAATTGTTGTTTTGTTTGATGTTGCTTCCTGTGAGTTTCAGTTTGTACAGATAGACAGTTGTTTTGTTTATTGATGGTTCTTACCAGTTTAAGTTTGGGAATAAGGGTAAAGTATGATATGAAAGAGAGTTGTGTCTGTTTTCCTCGTTGTCGTGGTATAGTGATATTCTGTTGATGGGACACAGTTGTGAGAAGTTGTTACAGTACATGTGATCTTGTTGTAGATGAGGCATTGGTGCACATAGTCATGGCAAGTGATTTATGGAACATGTGTTGTACTGATATGGACGCTGCAGAGGGTTCATAATCAGATTTTTGGGACAGTGAGTGTAGGGTGTTTGGAATTAGTGACATGTTAAGTTATGTATGAGTTTTGCGGTAACGAAAGAAAGGAACTTGAGGATCTAGTGTGAGTGTACGTAACAGATGTGGATCGTGAGTTATGCTTTTGGTGATAGGAGTTTTATATAGTTTATATAGAGAGGTATGTCGTGTTGCGGTAATGTAGAAGAGTTAGAGTGTCTCTTATGATCAGGATTTTGTGGTATTGGTTAGATGGCATGCAGAATGAGTTGAGGTATGAGAACTGTTTAAGTAAGAGAGCCTTGTAAATAGGAATGGTTATAAGTGTGAGGGTATAGGCGGTTATCTTTGACATGTGGTGGTGATGAAGATAATGAGAGGATATAGCTAAGGATCTGGTATTAGTAAGTAACGAGGACGTAACATTTATCTTAAGAGCAGTAGGATGCGGCAAGGAGAGTTTGATGGTTGTAGGAGTTGCAGCAGATTTAGAAGTTCGAGTCTTAATGGAGAATATAGGATGGATTTGTGTTATGGTTGTTTTTGTTAAAAAGGTCATGGTCGTGCTTGAAGTAGTTCGATGTTTAGGAATGGGAGAATATTTCAATAGTGTTGAGAGTTGGATGATGGTGTTTATGAGTTCGATAGTGTTGAGAGTTGGATGGTGATGTTATGAGTGTGAGTAAACTTCGAGGACGAAATTCCTTTTAAGGGTTGTAGAATGTAACATTCCGTTTGATGTTTATGAGTATCTTGATATTGGATTTTCTAGGGGATGATATATTACGGAGCTAGCAGCGTTTGTGGATAGTAGTTGGTGGTGTTGAGAGTTGGTGTCGAGAGAGAATATGATGTAGTTGATACGATATCGTGAGACATGTTGTGGAGGTAAGTATAGTTGGTGGAGTTGGTGTTAAGAGTTCATGTGTTATAGGGTGAGATTTTGTTTTGAGTCTTAGTTGCGTTGTTGTGTCTTAGTCAAGTGGTAGGTTTGTTTTTATCTATGGGTTGAACTTCGGGGACGAAGTTCTTTTTAAGGAGGGAAGACTGTAATACTACGATTTTATGAGCCTCTGGGTACTCTATCGAGTGGGCCTTACTCTGTCGAGTAAGGGTGTTTTGCTTTTTAAAATAGTTTCTGACCTGTAGGGTACTCGATCGAGTAGCCTCGGTACTCGATCGAGTAGGCGGCACTCGATCGAGTACGTCAGTTACTCGATCGAGTAGCCCAGTTTACGGGTAATGTTTTGACGGGTTTTATTAATAATGCGGAAATGATATATAAGGCTTTCGTCACTTTTCTCAAAACACTTTTACAATCTAAAAACCTTCAAGAGAAGATTCGAAGTTACGTTGAATCATCCTCACCGCATTATTAGCAAATCCCGGAGCTAGAAGTGTCGGATCCAGTCGTTCTTTACATCTTTGTGATCCTTGCGTCGAGGGTAAGATCTACGTACCGAATTTGTTATATCTAAATGTCCATGTGAAGTCCTTTGTGCTATGCCGTCATGTAAATCTCATCCATGTATTGCATTTTTCCCTATGCCCATGTTGTTTCGAGATTTGATCCATTATGCTTTAAAATCACTTGACGGGAATTGCATTTGGATGAGATGATTGTTGCTCGTATCCTTGTACTTGTCATACATAATATTATGTGCTTGCTTGAGGACAAGAAAGGGTTTAGCTTGAGGGAGTTTGATAGGTCCATTTTATATATAGTTTAACCCCCTAATTTAGCTCGATTTATTTGATTATTGAAGTTCTATTAGTGTATTTGTGAGCTAATTCCGTGTTCTAGGTGTTTTTGTTCGATCGTATATATTCATTGAATATTGTAGGAAATGAAGCCGTTGGTGGCTTTTTTCCGTCAAATTAGCATTAACCCAAGTTCAGGAGGCTAATGAGAGTGAGTCTTGACTATGCAAGGGCGTTCCGGGAAGTATAGGGGCATTTTGGGAAGAAATTGGAAATCCTGAGCATGAAGAAAACCAACTTATGTTGGTGTGCAAATAATGAAATGAAGTCCAAGTAAAAGCCCATCATAAGAACATACATTGGATGTCAAATTATCCCTAGGGTGCCTTGGACGGACTCTTGAAGAAGCATGCATTGGATTCAGCATTGTAATAAAGCAAGAAGTTAAGACGGAATTAAGACGGAAATGAAGAAACTCACGTCCCCGATCGGGGTGGGGTGTTCCCGATCGCGGTTGCCCCCTTTTAGGTTGTTTACATTACACCCCTTATTCCTAATATAAAAGGTGTTGATCGGGACCTCAAAGAAAACTTTTTACACAACTTCTTACACCACTTTTACATGTTTTTCACACCCTTTATTTCAAGTTCTTAGTTTAGTTTTGATTAGATTTCCTTTAAACACTTCCTTGATGTTATAAACAATTTCATTTAAGCCTTTCATGTTATATGCAAGTTACATTTCAAGTTATTCCCATTTGTTATCTTGTTTTACATTCCAAAGTTATATTTCCACTGTCCAGGTAATCTCATTTCTAGTATTACTTTCGTTATTCATTTAGTAGTTAGTATGTTTATGTTTATCATTTTATATGTCATTGATTTAATCTTTATTATGCAAAAGTAGTTCATTTGTCTAGGAAATAGGGAAGCCATGCATAAATACTTTTTGCAATTGTTGAATTAGGTTGCTATAGTAATCGTATAATAGTTTCTATCACATGCTTGTTTTGAATTGTTAGTCTTTGATTGTAAGCCACTATCTTAGATTAAATTTGTTAATTCAATTTTATAAGTCGAGAGGCACGAAATTGAATTAGACTAAGCATGTTTTAGTAGACCAGTCTAGTCATAGCGAGAGCTTGCTATAACCCGTTCTATGGTTGACAATAAGGCAGAGAGGTGGTTGTCTTTAAGCCTAAACAATTATCGTATTATCAATTTCCTAGTTTAACATGAGCATGTACATAATTTGCATGTGTGACCCGACTTCTCTAGGCTTTTTCTTTATTATTGTTTTCTTCTATTATTTTATCATTGTTTTACAAACCAACACAATCACCCAATCGTTAATCGACCGTAATAGAATTCACTCCATGACAACTTGTTTAGCAACTCCGGTCTCCTTGTGTTCGACCTCTATTACTACATTCATTTGTGTGTCTAGGGTATTTATCTTTGTTAGGTGTTCAACCCCTATTCGGGCCCATTAAAAGCTTGCTCAAAAAATGAGGAGGAAGATGAAGGTGGTGTTGTGTTGAGAGTTGATGTGAAAGGAGATTTGGGTGAAGATGGCTCAAGAGAAAATGAATTTGAACACCAAATTGATGATGAGATTGAATTGTATTTGAGCTCTCCGGATTCTTTTGATCTAGGCTCTTTTGAAGGTACACCTTGGTTGGATAACTCTTCAAGTTATTGGGATGCTCAAATTGATGCCTTGGAGGCGGCTCTCAATGGAAATGGTTCAGTTCAAAAGGAGGGTCAAGAAAATTGGGATATGAACGATAGCATTATGAACATCAATGTTGAGAAGTTGACCCCTCCATCTACTATTCCCTACCGATTTCTTTGCCTTGATGACCATGAAGAGATTTGCCCAACAAGTGAAACTTATGACATCTCGTTCCTCCTACCGCCTAGCTACCATTCCAAGATGAAGGGTTCTAGCCATCAAGAACACCCATGCTCCTTGCGGTTCAACCTCCAACTAGTGCAATGATGAGCTCCCATTTCTACTGCATTTTGGCACCTTTTTGAGCTCATTTGGTAACATTTAGGGGTGGTTTGTGACGATTTTTACATTGTTTGACCAATTCCGAATGCTTCACCATTTAGCATGAATTCAAGTGAAGATTAAGAAGCCAAAAGAAAGAGAGAAGTGTCTAAGGAAGAGCCAAGAACAAGCTTGCAGAAATTCACCAAGAAAGCCTTCCAAAGGATCAAAGGAAGAACGAAAGGAAGACGCACTCCAGCAGCAAAACCGCACGGTGCGAGTTTCCTGCTCCAGAACTCGCACCGTGCGAGTTTTCTGGGTTTGGTGATTTTTGTTTCCGTTTTGTATTACGGGCCTTCCCCTTTATTAAGCCCATTAATTACTAGGTTTCGGGGGTTATAAATAGGAAGTTTGCAATTAGGTTAAGCATCTTTTGTTCACTTTAATTAATCAAGGTTGTAATTTGGGAATATTTTCATCTTTTGAATTGGGTTTTAGATCTAATTATGGAGAACTAATCTCCTATCTTAATCCGACTCAAGGCTTAATCTTTGGTTGTAAGATCCTTTAATCCTTCCTTAATTTTAATTATCATTGTTAATCCTTTTGTGTTTATTGTTTGAATTTTGGAATCCTTGTTTATATTGAGTAATTAAGTGTGATTTCCTTGTTGCTTAATTAATCAAGTTCCTTAATTTATTGTTGTTGAGATTATTAAGTGTGATTTCCTTGTAATCTCATCTTTGCAACATCTTGTTATTATGCTAATGAATGTGATTTCTTCTTGGCTTAATTAGCAAGTAAAGGATTAACTTGTAATTAGGCATTAATTGTGATTTCATTGTGTCTAATTACCCCTATTGAATCTCTTGTGCTCATATCTTCTTGTTAATTTGTCCAATGTATGTGATTTCTACTTGGTAGAATTGATAAGTTGGGTTATTTGATTAAGTGTGATTTCCTTGTCATTTGGCCATTATTAAGGAGATTTAGAAGATTTATCTTCACAATAGGGTGATAATATATAATTGAAGGATTGATTGAGGGGTTTTGTCAACTAAAGTGCCAAACTTTGAGTCGGGTTAAGTCTTTCCTAATATTGATTAATTTCCGTCTTAAACTCTTGATTGTTTACTTGCTTTGCACTCTTGTTTGAATTTGCCTTGCTTTTGTTACAATTAAACCCAAACCAAAAACCCCCCCTTTTTACATAATTGTTGTTACTTCTTTACAATTGTTCTAATTACTCTTTTAATTTCACTATCGCAAAACCCATCTTCTCTTGGGTTCGATCCCTTGCTTGCTATTTTACTAGTTTATAATTAGTGCTAATTAGTGTGTGTAGTGGTATATAAATTGTTAATTTGGCCGTCTTTTAGTGCGACATTTTAGGCGTGTCAAATTTTGGCGCCGTTGCCGGGGAAGGTAACGGTTTTGCTAGTGTTTGTTATTTGTGTTTTTAGGGTAATTGTGTTAGTTAGTCTTTGTTTCTTGTTGATAGTGTCTTGTTCTTTACTTGTGTGAACCATTTGATTGTGTGCTCTTGTGTAGAATTGTTTATGGTCAATACTAGGAATTCAAGAGAACCACTTTTTCCTTTCGATCCGGAGATTCAAAGATCACTTGCTTGGATAGGATGAGGTATTAGAAGAGACAACCCGGTTATTGAAGAAATTGATCCCGGTTTTCAACAAGACCAAAGAGAAGATAACAACATCCCTTTTGAACAACCCATACCCATTCAAATCATCATGGGTGATCGTGAGGAAGAACAACCACATGGGCATGGTGAAAGAGAGAACCCACGACATGGTAGAACTATTAAGGAACTTACCGCCCCGGATCTCACACAAGTGCCCTTGTGTATCTCCTTTCCGGCCTTGGTGGAAAATGCCACCTTTGAGTTGAAGTCCGGGCTCATTCACCAATTGCCCCAATTTCATGGACTTAGCACGGAAGATCTTAACAAGCATCTCAACAAATTTCATGTTGTTTGCTCAAGCATGAAGCCAAATGGGGTTACCGATGAGCAACTTCAACTAAGGGCCTTCCCTTTCTCACTCAAGGACGCGGCCAATGATTGGCTTTATTATCTCCCTACCGGGAGCATCACCACTTGGAATCAAATGAAGAAGGCTTTCTTAGAAAAGTATTTTCCCGCTAGTCTCTCATCTCAATTGAAGAAAGAAATAATTAATGTTGAACAAATGGATGGGGAGAACTTGTATGAGTATTGGGAGAGGTTTAAACAACTTCTTGCAAGTTGCCCATACCATGGGTATACCGATCACGACCTTCTCTTGAACTTTTGTGGTGGTCTACTTGAGGATGATGCTAGAATGATTAAAGCCGCCACCCAAGGTGGAATTGAATACATGTCGGTCCAAGAAGCAAATGAGTTGATTGAAAGGTTGGTAGGAAGCTCTAGGAATTTTGGGAGGAGAATTAAGAAGTCAAGTGGAACATTCTCTTCAAGGCAAAGCACCAATCATATGGAGGAGAAAGTTGATTTTCTTACCAATTTGGTCAAGGAACTTACAAAAGGAGGTGGGAGTGCTTCTCATGTGAAATTTTGTGGTCTTTGTAATGACCCAACTCACCCCACCGATGGGTGTCAATCTTTGCAAACGGAGGAAGCAATTGAAGCGGTGAAGGCTATTGGTTTTAGGAAGTTTGACCCTTATTCTAACACTTACAATGAAGGTTGGAAATCTCATCAAAATATGGGGTGGGGTGGAAACCAAAATCAAAACCAAAATCAAAACCAAAAAGGGGCTTCAAACTATTCATTTCAAAAGCCAAATCAAAATCAAAACCAATCCCAAAATTCCTTGGAAGAAATGATGAAAACACTTGCTATGAATCAAATGACAATGCAAAAAGAAAGCCAAGCCTTGCTACAAAACACCAAGGAATTTCAAACCGCCGTGCTTCAACAAAATCGGCTCACCGACTCTAGGTTTGTTAACCTTGAGACCCAAGTTGGTCAAATCCTCACTACACTCAATTCTCAACCCACCCAAGGAGGGAGTCTCCCTTCTCACACCATTCCTCCACCCAACAAGGAACAAGCAAAAGCGGTCTCTTTGAGGAATGGTAGAGAGTTGGTAGAGGCACCCAAGGGTCCTAAGAAGACAAGACCACTTCCTATTGTTCATGAAGTGGAGGATGTGGTTGAAGATGAAATTGAAGTGGTAGTGGAACAAGGGGAAGCATCTACACCTCAACAAGTAAGGGTCCATGAACCTCTTCCGGAATATGAGCCACAAGCTCCATTTCCAAGTGCTTTGAATGATACAAGGATAGTTGACAAGAAGACTTCAAGCCTTTATGATATCTTTCGTAAAGTGGAGGTAAACATTCCTCTCCTTGATCTTCTTAGTAGTGTGCCCAAGCATGCAAAATTTTTGAAAGAGTTGTGCACTACTAAGAGGACCAACAAAGCAAAAAAGCATGAAAAAGGTAAGGGCTAGTGAACATGTGTCGGCAATTTTTCAAAAACGGTTGCCACAAAAATGTAGTGACCCGGGCATGTTCACCATCCCTTGTAAAATTGGTGATTTGGATTGTCAACATGCTATGATTGATTTAGGTGCATCCATTAATGTCTTACCCAATTACCTTTATGAATCACTCAAGTTAGGACCTTTGAAACCGACTCGTACGGTCATTTCTTTGGCCGATAGGTCCAATATCTATCCTAAGGGGGTTGTGGAAGATGTCTTGGTGAAGGTGGGGGAAATGCTTTTCCCCGCCGACTTCTATGTGATTGAAATGGAACCCGAGAAAGGCTCCACTCCCATTTTGTTGGGAAGGCCTTTCATGAGAACTTCTAACACCAAGATTGATGTATCTAGTGGACGCCTCACAATGGAATTTGAGGGGGAAAAGATTGAGTATAGCATACATGAGGCTATGAAATACCCATCCAAGACTTCATCCTTGTGTTTTCTTGAAATTTTTGAGCTAATTGTGCAAACCGTGTATGAATTGTGCAAAGTTGATCCATTAAGTGTTGTTTTGACTAATGGATTGGTAGGAGAGGATACGGGGTATGCTTTGTCTTGTGATTTGCAGGAAACAATCAAGGACCTAGAGGAAAATCCCCCAATGGAAGAATGGGAAGAAAAGGAAGAAATCCGGAAGACAGCAGAGAACTCGCACCGTGCGAGTTCTGGGGATGGGAAAACCGCACGGTGCGAGTTTGCCCCTATCCAGGAAATTTTCTTCCTTTCTTCTAAATTATTAGAAGAGCTACCAAAAGAGAAACCCGTTCCCTCTATTGTCAAGCCTCCTATTGTTGAATTGAAGCCTTTACCAAGCCACTTGAAGTATGTATTTCTAGGAAATGAAGAAACTTTACCGGTAATTATTTCAAGCAAGCTTACTAAGGATCAAGAAGAGGCTCTCATCCGGGTTCTTAAGCAACACAAGGAAGCAATTGGGTAGACAATGGCCGACATTAAAGGCATTAGTCCCACTTTATGCATGCACCGGATTCTTCTTGAAGATGAAGCAAAGCCCGTCCGACAACCACAAAGGCGTTTGAATCCTCCAATGATGGATGTTGTGAAGAAAGAGGTACTCAAACTCCTTCATGTAGGTATGATCTATCCTATCTCCGATAGTCAATGGGTTAGTCCAACCCAAGTTGTTCCAAAGAAATCCGGGCTAACGGTAGTCGAGAATGATGAAGGTGTTTTGACCCCCACTCGAGTTCAAAATGGGTGGAGGGTATGTATCGACTACCGTAGGCTCAATGCCGTGACCCGAAAAGATCATTTCCCGCTTCCCTTCATGGATCAAATGTTGGAAAGGTTAGCGGGAAAAGCTTTTTATTGTTTTTTGGATGGCTACTCGGGTTACTTTCAAATCCCAATTGCACCCGAGGACCAAACAAAACAACCTTCACATGTCCCTTTGGAACGTTTGCCTATAGAAAGATGCCTTTCGGTCTTTGTAATGCTCCGGGAACGTTCCAAAGGTGTATGATGAATATCTTTTCAGATCATGTTGAGGACTTTATTGAAGTATTCATGGACGATTTTACCGTTCATGGCCAATCTTTTGAGGATTGTTTGAATCATCTTACTTGGGTCTTGAAGAGGTGTATTGATACCAACCTCGTTCTCAACCATGAGAAATGTCATTTCATGGTTGATGAAGGAATAGTTTTGGGACATGTGATCTCCTCTAGGGGGATTGAGGTTGATAAGGCAAAGGTCGATACCATTCGCACCTTGCCTTATCCTACTAATGTGCGTGAAGTGAGGTCTTTCCTAGGTCATGCCGGGTTCTACCGGCGTTTCATTAATGATTTCTCCAAGATTGCCGCTCCTCTATGCAATCTACTTCAAAAGGATTGTGAATTTGTCATGAGTGAAGAATGCAAGGGAGCTTTTGATATGCTCAAGGAGAAGCTTATTTCGGCACCTATAATTCAACCTCCCACTTGGAATGAACCATTTGAGATAATGTCGGATGCAAGCAATTATGCCCTTGGCGCGGTACTTGGCCAAAGGGTAGGAAGAGCACCTCATGTTATTCAATATGCATCGACAATGATGAATGAAGCTCAAAGGAACTATACAACTACCGAGAAAGAATTTCTTGCGGTGGTGTTTGCCTTAGAGAAATTCCGATCTTATATTCTTGGAGCCAAGGTCATCATCTTCACGGATCATGCCGCTTTGAGGCACCTTGTCTCTAAGAAAGAATCCAAGCCCCGTTTGATGAGATGGGTACTACTCTTGAGTGAGTTTGACGTTGAACTCAAAGACAAGAAAGGCTCCACCAACATGGTGGCGGATCATCTTAGTAGAATCATCCAAGAAGACTCCTTGGTACCACAAAGTTCAATAAAGGAGACCTTCCCGGATGAAGCCCTTCTTGGCTTGATGTCTACCGAACCTTGGTATGCACATATCGTGAATTACTTGGTCTTGGACAAATTTCCACCGGGTTTGACTCGACATCAAAGAGACAAAATCAAGAGTGATTCCAAGTACTATGTGTGGGATGATCCTTATTTGTGGAAATTTTGTGCCGATCAAGTGATAAGGAGGTGTGTGCCGGACACCGAAATCATGTCAATTCTTCGGTTTAGCCACGAGTATGCTTGTGGGGGTCATTTCGGAGCCAAAAAGACGGCTCGGAAAGTCTTAGAGAGCGGTTTCTTTTGGCCCACACTCTTCCGTGATGCCCATGCCATAGTCAAGACTTGTGATAGATGCCAAAGACTTGGCAATATCTCAAGGAAAGGAGAAATGCCCCAAACCCCGATGCTCTATTGCGAAATCTTTGATGTGTGGGGTATTGACTTTATGGGGCCATTTCCCGCATCTTATGGCAACATCTACATACTCTTGGCGGTGGATTATGTCTCTAAATGGGTGGAGGCCAAATCCACCAAGACCGACGATGCCAAGGTGGTTGGAGAGTTCCTCAAGACTAATATTTTCTCTTGGTTTGGGTTTCCCAAAGCATTGATAAGTGACCGCGGCACGCATTTTTGTAACAAAGCTATTGGTGCCCTTCTCAAAAAGTATGGGGTGATTCACAAGGTATCCACGGCCTATCACCCTCAAACCAACGGCCAAGCCGAGGTTTCCAATAGGGAGATTAAGGCCATCCTTGAGAAAACGGTAAATCCCGATCGCAAAGATTGGAGCTCGAGATTGGATGATGCCTTGTGGGCCTACCGCACGGCCTACAAGACACCGATTGGGATGTCACCGTACCGACTACTTTTTGGGAAGCCATGTCATCTACCCGTGGAGATTGAACATAGGGCCTATTGGGCGGTTAAATCCTTCAATTTGCAATTGGATGAGGCGGGACTCCATAGGAAGCTTCAACTTCATGAATTAGAAGAGATTAGGAATGAGGCTTATGAGAATGCGTCCATCTATAAAGCTAAGACAAGGGCATGGCACGACAATATGATTTCGAGAAGAGTTTTTCAAATGGGAGAGAAAGTCTTGCTTTTTCAAAATAGGCTTAGACTCTTCTCCGGGAAATTGAGGTCTCGATGGATGGGACCATATGAAGTGGTGAAAAGTTTTCAACATGGAGCAATAGAAATCAAGTGTTTGAAGACCGGGAAAGTCTTGAAAGTGAATGGTCAAAGACTTAAGCATTATTATGAAGGCATTGAAGCGGGTGAAGTGGAAACACTACACCTTATTGATCCCATTTACGAGGCTTAATGGAAAGTGCAACTTTGTCGAGCCATCGACGTTAAATAAACGGCAAAACTTTGTAAATATTTCTTTCTCTTCCATATTTAATTTCCGCATTGCATTGTTTATATTGCATCTTGCATGTTTAAATTCATTGCATCCTTTAATTCTTGCATAATAAATTAAATCATTTGCATTTTCATTAATGTTTTTAGCATGTTAGGATGTTTTAATGTGTGTTTTAGTGATAGGATATCAACTCAAGGGCATATGTGAAGAAAAGAAGGAAGAATGATGGGTAAAAGAATTGGCTAAAGTGGAGAATTAATCAACAAAAATGTCACTTCCAGCAGAGAAACCGCACGGTGCTAATTTCCTGGAAGCATAACTCGCACCGTGCGAGTTTTTGAAGAATTCCCTTTTCAGCTCTTATTTTCCACGATAGCCTCACTTGTTCTTCCCCAATTCCTTAAACATTCAACCTTCCTCTTCACACTAACCCTAAACCCCTAAAATCACCCATCAAAATCCTTCTCAAATCACCCAAATCAAGCATTTACCTTCAAGTTTTATCAACTTTTATCTCCCAACATCAATTTGGGTAAGGTAAATTGCAGAAAATCCGGACAACCATCAACATTTCGAGCTAGGGTTTGCAAGTGATTGAAGAAATTGAAGATTTTGAGTTGCAAGTTGGATAAAAGGGACGAACTTGAGCATTTGTGGGTAGCATTCTTCACCACACGACACAAGCAAGGATCAAAGGGAGGTATAACACCTTATTCTTCTCCTTGTCATTCATTGTTTGCTAAATTTCGAATTTGAGTGCCTCAAATTCGAAACTTAGTTGTTTTATTGTGTTGAAATCGTCCTTAAACAACCCTTTAACTAGTGAGGTGTTTTTATTCTAGCAAATAGCTAATTAGCACAACATTTTTTTGTAGTGTATATTAGGTGTTTGATCATTTGCCTCACCCAAAACTTTCTTCAAAATTTGTGTTTTTCTGAAAAGCTAATTGTTCTCAATGGGAAAAGGCAAAGAAACCGCGGCTTCCTCCTCAAAAGGATCCAAGGGAGCCGTGGATTATGATGAGAGTGAGTATTCGGGTAAGGAGGGCCTCCGAGACAAGGCCCTCACAAATTGGAGGAAATTTGCTTCGGTGTCAACTATAATGCAAACCAAATTCTTGGACCAAAACGTCCTCTCTAAATTGGGAATGCTTGACTTGACCCGAATGTTATTGGAAAAGGTTGGCCTTGAGGCCTACACTCACATGGCCGCATACACCCGAAGGAGTGTTACTCTTGAATTTCTTTCGTCGTTGGAAAAAGTGAAAGTGGGAAGGGGCAAGGTCCCGGGGATCAAATTCCGGGCTTGTCGCCTTGTCCATACCTTGACATATGATGAGGTTCGAGAAGCCCTACATATCACCAAAGCCCCCGTCAAGGAAAATCTTGATAAAAAATTAATGAGTGCTTTTTTGGAACGATATTACGGGAGATGTGCGTCATGGGAACTCAAAAAATACCACCATCCCCAACCCGGTCTTACGCCTCCTAAGCCGTCATATAAACACAAATTTCTTGGTCATGACCGAACCAACCAAAATGCAATACCAACAAATTCAATGTCTTTGGTCAATGACCCCGGAAGGGAGGGGAGTGCCGGATTGGGTGGACTTATTTGTGAGTGGGTGCCTTGAACTACAAAAGAACCCCAAAGAAACCATTTTTATTGGGGGCATGATCGAATTAATTGTGCAAAAGACGGGTGTACCATTTCCACCCAATGCTTTCGAACTTGAGGGTAGTTGTCGCATAGACTTCCATTACTTAAAGCACTCAAAAATGATTGAGGTGGTTGACAAGACCGCCCCCTTAGTCATTTGGTGCATGGGTGGGCAAAACTCCAAGCATTACATGTATCTACCCCGTCCCTCCGACTCACCACCCTTGGGTTGGGGGAGTGCACAAGATTTCTACATGCCTCCCGACGATGCTTTTGTGTACCTTTGGGTTGATAGAGCCCAAGTAGTTGAGCCGGAAGAGGATGAGGGAGGAGAGCAACCGCAAGTTGGGGGGGGGGGCTTTGACTTTTGGTGACATGCCTCATAATGACGCACCATTCGATGAACCCATGCCTAATGCCCCCTATGATGAGCCACATTTCACTCCTCCCCAAATGCCACAACAACAACAACAACCACAATATCCTTTTTCGGGCCCTCAATTCGACTACCCGGCCTTCAACACATGTCAAACCAACATTACCAACCGTATCTCAAACATTGAGTCTACCCTCTCCCAAATGCAACTAACGGAGAATGCTCGGTGGGGAATCACCGAAAACCGCTACCACCATTATCAAGAAGATTTGGAAGAGTTGTGTTATACTTCAAATGCAACTTTTGATATGGTGGCCGCGATGAATGCTCAATTCATGCAACAATTCCCCACCCAATATCAAGGGTATGATGAGGCTAGGGTTGAGGAAACAAGAGCCGAAAGGGCTAGGATGAGAAGAAGAAGAGAAGCAAGAAGAAGAGGAGGACCTCCGGACTTTGGAGGTGCCTCAAGCTCACACTCTTGAGTGAGTTTAGGGTGTTCACCTCACACTTTGGGGACAAAGTGAAGATTTAAGTGTGGGGTGGGCATGAGTTGGTATCATGTATATATTGTGATATATTCAATTCCATGCATTGTATTTCATTTGAAAAAAAAAAAAAAAAGAAAAAAAAAACGAAAAAAAAGAGAAAGAAGAAAAAAAAAAAGAAAAAAACCGGCTAGGATGAAAACCCGAAAGGGCATCCTAGGCAAAAATGGGAAAGTGGCCGAGGCCGGAGTGAAAACCCGAAAGGGCGCTCCGGGCAAAATGAAGAAAAGAGTGCGAGCCACGAGAGTAGAGGTGAGGAAAAGAGCTAAACCGAAAACCCGAAAGGGCGGTTTAGGCAAAATGAGAGAAGTAGGAAAAAAAATTGAAAAATCATGTGACCTCTTTGAAGCCTTGAAATCATGTCACATACTTGGCTATTTCCATTTGGAGTTGGTGACATAAGTGGTGGAGCTCTAGAAGGCCGGAAGGGTAGGATAGTGATATGCCAAGACTAGGAGGGGGATTTGGAAGCTTACCTTGTTACTAGTGCTTGGCATACTTGAAGTGTGGGATTGTGTTGACTTGTATCATGCATTGGTTGGAGAGTTGTGTTTGGTTGATGAGTTGTTGAGAATTGTTGGAGAATGGAGGTGTTTGAGGTTGCCAAATTGATAGATAGGAGAGGCTTTAGTGACCATGGTAGCCTTGTATTACCAAGTGGAGTGATAAGGGGGAGTAATAAGGAGGAAGTGTTGAGTTTTGGGAAGGATGTATGGATGAATTGGTGGACTTAGGACCATCTTAGTTGAGGGATGACATAAGGAGGGGGTGTGAGAAAAGAGAGGTTCGAATTGGTGGAATTTGGGTCACTCACTCACTTATTGGAGCTATGAAGGAAAGTGACCATGAGCTTAGTTGAGGGACGACATAAGAAGGAAGAAGCGAGGTGAAGAGAGGGGAATTAGGAGTGCCCATACTTCTTGGCCTAGGTGGTGATTAGGTTTATTCTAGTTTGCTCGGGACGAGAAAAGGGCTAAGTGTGGGGTGTTTGATGAGCTCCCATTTTGGCACCTTTTTGAGCTCATTTGGTAACATTTAAGGGTGGTTTGTGACGATTTTTACATTGTTTGACCAATTCCGAATGCTTCACCATTTAGCATGAATCCAAGTGAAGATTAAGAAGCCAAAAGAATGAGAGAAGTGTCCAAGGAAGAGCCAAGAACAAGTTTGAAGAAATGCACCAAGAAAGCCTTCCAAAGGATCAAAGGAAGAACGAAAGGACGACGCACTCCAGCAGCAAAACCGCACGGTGCGAGTTTCCTGCTCCAGAACTCGCACCGTGCGAGTTTTCTGGGTTTGGTGATTTTTGTTTCCGTTTTGTATTACGGGTCTTCCCCTTTATTAAGCCCATTAATTACTAGGTTTCGGGGGTTATAAATAGGAAGTTTGCAATTAGGTTAAGCATCTTTTGTTCACTTTAATTAATCAAGGTTGTAATTTGGGAATATTTTCATCTTTTGAATTGGGTTTTAGATCTAATTATGGAGAACTAATCTCCTATCTTAATCCGACTCAAGGCTTAATCTTTGGTTGTAAGATCCTTTAATCCTTCCTTAATTTTAATTATCATTGTTAATCCTTTTGTGTTTATTGTTTGAATTTTGGAATCCTTGTTTATATTGAGTAATTAAGTGTGATTTCCTTGTTGCTTAATTAATCAAGTTCCTTAATTTATTGTTGTTGAGATTATTAAGTGTGATTTCCTTGTAATCTCATCTTTGCAACACCTTGTTATTATGCTAATGAATGTGATTTCTTCTTGGCTTAATTAGCAAGTAAAGGATTAACTTATAATTAGGCATTAATTGTGATTTCATTGTGTCTAATTACCCCTATTGAATCTCTTGTGCTCATATCTTCTTGTTAATTTGTCCAATGTATGTGATTTCTACTTGGTAGAATTGATAAGTTGGGTTATTTGATTAAGTGTGATTTCCTTGTCATTTGGCCATTATTAAGGAGATTTAGAAGATTTATCTTCACAATAGGGTGATAATATATAATTGAAGGATTGATTGAGGGGTTTTGTCAACTAAAGTGCCAAACTTTGAGTCGGGTTAAGTCTTTCCTAATATTGATTAATTTCCGTCTTAAACTCTTGATTGTTTACTTGCTTTGCACTCTTGTTTGAATTTGCCTTGCTTTTGTTACAATTAAACCCAAACCAAAAACCCCCCCTTTTTACATAATTGTTGTTACTTCTTTACAATTGTTCTAATTACTCTTTTAATTTCACTATCGCAAAACCCATCTTCTCTTGGGTTCGATCCCTTGCTTGCTATTTTACTAGTTTATAATTAGTGCTAATTAGTGTGTGTAGTGGTATATAAATTGTTAATTTGACCGTCTTTTAGTGCGACATTTTAGGCGTGTCATGCAACGAATCTCGTTTACGAGGTAATTAAACTTACAAAAGTATTTCTCAAAAAAAATCAAATTCATCAACTTTTGCTCCTATAGGCTATAGCATATACGCGACACACGTCGGTAGTCACCCTTGGCTTATACTGTTATCTACTATAATGAATGCTTGATTGGGTTGCAATATTTGACTGAAGTTTGGGAATGTAAGAACTAAAAATGAACAATTTGACCTGATTTGTTGTCAGTCTTCACGCACATGTCGTTTTATTTGTGATTTCGGCTCACTTTTATTTGTGCAAAGTATGCCATTCGTGTGTCTCCATATTCAGTGCACCGTAGGGCCGTACCCTCACAAATAAGCAAATTGAATCCTTTTACTTGATCGGATTGTCGGATTCATGAAATCAAGTAAATCTAATCCACTGTTGGTACACTATTACACATTATTTTAAAACAGTAGATAATTTGGTGATAGAGTAATCTAGTTGCACAAATTCTTGTTTCAGACGGATATTTTTGATCTTATTTGTCAGACGGATAAAATGTTGCCATTTTTTAAGAAAATGTAACCAATTCATTCACAAAATTTTATGACTAGAGGTGTCATTTTTTACCCTGAAAATGATGTGAACAATAATTGTAACATGTTATCAAAAAATAACAACATTTTATTGTAAAATGATAACATGTTACCCGTCTTATTTCAAACCAAAAGCAACAGTCTTAAGAAAAACGGACCAATCTAGTTCAGATCTCTCTGCCATTTTTATATTCTACCTTGTGTTATACTTAGGGCCGTCTAAGGTTATGTGTAGTCGCGGGTGCGAGATCAGACTTTGATTTTGGTGATCGAATTTACAAATTACAAGTTTTATTAATAAAATTCAACACATAGCCTCTATTTGTTTTAAGACGTCCCTGGTTATACGGAGTATTATCTTTAGCTTATGATATACTCCCTCATATTGTAAATAAACTTGCTTGTTTTCCTTAGAGCATCCGCAAAGGTGGGAAGCTAACCTCCTCATATGCACTCTCTCTCCTTAAATGGGGAACCACATTATTGCACACACCCTCCCAACAAATGGAACTCCTCTATTTGTAGGGAAGGTCCCCAAAAAAAGTAAGGTGTTTTGAGTTACTTTTGAGGAGGCTCCCAAATTTTTGGGTGTAAATTAATATTGTTGGGGAACCCCATTATTGCATAGATGTAAATATAAATTGGGGAGGGTAAATGAAAAAGTTAGTGAAAAATGAGGTGAACGAATAAGAAAAGGAAAGAGAAAATATGGGGAGCCTCACCTTTGCGGATGCTCTTATGCACAAAATTTAAGGAAACACACTATCCTACTATACAATTAAATTTGGACCACACAAACGCACTACTCCACCATACAATTAAATTTAGACCACATAAACACCTAAAAAAATAGAAATAGAGAAGTTATTGTGAACTCAGAAAAAAAAAGAAATAGAAAAGTTTATTTAGAATAGGAGAGAGTAGGTATTATCCTTCAAAGAATAAAAGTGACAAGGGTGATAAATTATTTTAAAATGATGTTGTGTCCTGAAATAAATATAGTGAGGCATGAAATTAGTGATATGTGATACAAAATGAGATAGGTGATCTAGTGAGAAATATTTTTGTTTCTTTATTATTTCAATGTTGAATATTTGTTATCTTTTGGCAATACATAATTTCTTATACAATTAGGTTTGGTGTCCGGCTACGCCCGAGCTACTTTTATTTACCATTTAAATTTTATTATCTATGAAATATGATTCGCTATATTGGGTTACACAAATTCTTGTTTACATCCGTTGTAAATAAGAATAATTTACAACGGAGGTATAAATCCATCACAACCAACACCTTTTTTCAGGGTGATAGGGTGATACACCCCTTCGTTATAATTTATAACGGTTATAAGTAAGACTAATTGATTTGGTTAACACATATATTTACAATTTATATCTTGAAATTACGATGAGAGGTAAAATTAATCAACAAATTATGAGACACGTTCACCTCTCCCTCTGTTAATATTATTACTTTCACTACATCCCCTGTTAATACTATTACGTTCACTACTTGTTCAGTTACTGTTGTTAGTATAACTACTCATGCTATTTTTACGGTTAACCCGTTAGTTTTATTAAACTCATATTTTTAAAAAATTAATATTTTCTTAAAATCGAATTGTTAGTTAATTTTTCATACTCTCTCCGTTGTTTCTACTGTTACTTTCATTACATGTGTTGTCACTACTGTTACTTTCACTTCTCTCGCCGTCATTATTTTTTCTTTCACTACTCCCACATTTATTATTGTTAATTTCATTATTCCCGTTACCGCTAGTATGACTTTCAAGACCCCCGTTGCTATTATTGTTGATTTTACTACTCACATGGGTGGTTACTATCATAATAGTTGATTATCTAGTTGTATTAGAGTTATATATTTAAATATATCTGAAATATTATGTTAGAATGTTATTTAAGAGTAATAATTATTATTTATTAAATAAATTACAAATCTAATGAATTATGAAATATTATAGTTTTTAGAAATCTGAATTGATTTACTTACCTTTTAATAGTTTCCAAAATATAACATATACTTATATTATATTTGTGTATGTTAAATAATTAATATCTTTATACTAATTAATACCATAAGTGAGACCCGTTATTTTAAGGAAACTCGCCATATTCTAGTATTCTCGAAATTTATACTTTTAATCAAAACTATATAATATTTACATTGAAATCCCTTGTTCAGGTCCATCACACATTGCTAACGATTAAAAACTATATAGTATAATTAATTTGTATAAATTTATTTAATTACATAAAAATCTCCTTGATTTCTGGAATTAATATATATAGTATTAATGATAGGACTCATAAAAAACCAGATGAAAAATAGATGATCTTGAGACCACCAGACCAAGATCCTAAACAACGCCTTTGGTCTTCAAAGAGTAGAACATCCAACAATAGGAGCCCGAAACAAATTGAACTTTTTCTCACAAGAAATCTCACAAATCTATCGATTGATCATCTATTTTATGTGCACTCTAATTCTCGGTCTCTTAATTAACCTAGACAGTTTTTATAAAGATTATTTCACCTAAATAAAGAATAATATTAGGAAACTTATTAAACTACCTAAACAAACCGTAAAACAAAGGATAATTTTATAAGAATAATTCAAACCATGGGTGTCCTAAATCAGACCTGGTAAAAGCAACTCGACCAGATTGACCCGACCCGAAAAGGTTGACCCGATACCCGAAATTGACCTGAAGTACATCACTCGAATGTGACCCGAAACCCGAATTGACCCGGCCCGGCCTGAACATGACCCTAGCTTTCTTGACACATAACTGACCCGACCCGAAAATGACCCGATCCGAAACCACCAAACTCGAAAACGACCCGACGAAACATAACTCTAATTCAACCGAAAAGACTTGAAATCACTTTTTATCTCTTATTCATTGGCCCGGAAATAACCCGACCCGACCCGCTTGACCCGAAACAGACCCAACCAACAAACCCGAAACCTGAAATGACTCGACCCAACCCGAATCAACCCGAAATCAACGAGAGATCTGAACTGACCCAACCCGATTGACCCAACCCGAACCCAGCCCGATTGACTCGTTTGCCAAGTCAATATAACCTAGTTTAATCCCTTTTATCCCCCTCCCTTCCCAAATCAAACTTTGCTAATTTTTTTACCGGCTATATCAGGTAACCTAGGAAGGAGATGAGTAAACAAAGAAAAAAACAATGGATTAATTAAGAATTAAATAAATAAGGTATATGTAAAACCCTCATCTGCCCAGGAGCCTTAACAAGTCCTTCCCCAGCAGATAAGGGCGTTACCATCTCGGTTGCCTGAGAAATAGTAAATATCAAACGCCAATAAAAGAATAATTAAGTTTATTATAGTTACTCAACAAAATAATATGAAAAGGTACTGTAACACCCCCATACTCCAAGTGCCTTACCAGGACCACTTAAGGCATGGTAGTGCTACCATCTCGGTTACCCGAGGCAATGATAATCATAAGACAATAAAGAAACGTACTTTAAGAGTAAATATAATTTAAGTGATTACATGTCTCAAACCAAAACTGTCAAATGGAATACAACCAAAACTGTCTACTAATAAAGCTGCACAACTAAAGGACATCGTCTGACACAGCGGAAGACTCTTCTAACTGCAAGTGATAACTCATCCCAGCTATCTCATATGCGTCATATCATACCTGCTCAATAACTGTTCACCATCCCCGAATAGATCACCACAGTTTTTAAAACATTTAAACGGGGTCAGTACTAATTACACAATACAAATCACGATAAAACAAATGTCAAACAGTTCAATCGTCACATCAAACCCCGCCTCCATAATCAATCTCCACACAATCGACTACACACTAAAGTGTGTAGCCCCGCTGAGTACCCATCGCAATGATACTCCACACCGCCGCCATGGCGCAATCGTTCCCACCTAAGCCCCGCTCATCTCATCCGAGCGATAAACCCATGTTCCTTAATGTGCACATCCCTTCTATGGCGGGCCACGATAAGGCGAATCATGGGCGTGAAGCCACTCCCGCAAGTGACTCCACTCACCAGGGACGCACCCAAGATCACGATGTTAAACAAGAATCACAACACAACCTCAACAACCGTCTCAAACATTCAACAATACAATATCACAAACCGTCTCAAAACAATCAACAATTACTATCTACAGCACAATCACCACACACATCATGTAACTAATACCGAGTAGGAAACCCTACCGGAAAGCAACACGAAATCGACGATCACACAAAATTGACTCGTAATCTCTCCCGAACAAAGCCTCCTCCTAAACATACACACATATTTGTTGGAGCTTGTGTCCTCCACAAATTAGTGTGATAACATTTGTAAATCTCTTACAGTTTCACAAGGGTATACTTCCTATATTTAATCGCTTGATTAACGTTTACCTAATAACGGTTGGCTTGCTAGAAAGTTTGACGTTATTATCATACGATGATGCGCGTGATCAACTGGTCCCTAAAGGTCACACCTATAGGATGTGTTTGAGAAATGTGGTTATAGAAATATAATCACATTGATGCCCAAAATGACTAAAAAGTTAGTCAACGTGTTGATGAGATAATTATTTAATGAAAATTAAATAATAATAGTTGAGACGAATTAACTGTCAATTCGTAAATTAAATATAATAAGTTATATTTAATTAAATGTATGTAATGTTAGCTTGGACGAATTAATCTGTTAATTCGTAATTAAATATAATCAGTTATATTTAATATCAACAAGATGAATGTGTCATAGTGGTAATAGTGAGGGTACACATACCAAGAGGTCTTGGGTTCGATCCTCACTAGATGACAATTCAACACATTTTATATATTTTTGGAAAGACCAAAAATAAGGAGATATACTCCTTATTTCGGTCAGTTGGGACGAGATTAGGAAAGATATTATTCTTTCCTAATTGACTCCATAATTCGGTCAGTATAAGAAAGAAAGGGAGAAAATTATTCTACCCTAATTCTTTTTCTTGACCTAGCCTTCTCTCTCATCTGGAAAAAAACACAAAAAACAACTAAATTTTACAGAAAATTTTAGATCGATTCTAGCACAATCAATAGGGCATATCTCATATCGTCTTGGGTGCAACTGATAGACGAATATCAATTTTGATATTGTTCTTAGGCCATTTTGCTAGGACCGAAGGTTAATTCTGAATCTTTTATACTTTGTTTATGTATTTTGTTTATGACTATTGATCATCACTGTTAAATTCGTTATAATCCTTCAATATTAAGGGAAGTATACAGATTATTTCCCACAAGTGGTATCAGAGCACTAGGCCACGAATTTTTGATTTTGATGATTTTCATAAAAGTGTATGTAAACAACATAAGGAATTTCGAAAAGAAAAAAAAAATTCGGCTGTTTTTTTCGGTTTTCCCTCTTATTGTTGATGATTTAATTTCCATATGGTTCATACAAATTATTGTTTTAATCAGTTAAGATGATAATAAAATGAATTTGTAGATACCTTGATTTAATTCGGATTAAATTGAATTGTATATGGGATAGTCATGACGATGATTCAAGAACTTGTTTTTGCTATATAGTTTTAGCATATAAGATTAATCATGTTCATTAATTTATTTGCTAAATCATGTTCTAAATAGCAACTGTAAACTTTTCTTCATCGTTTTTGATCTAGGGCTTATTGCCGCAGAGAGAAAAAAATAGACGGCTTAATTTTTTTTTTAGGGTTTGCCGTGAGAGAAAAAAAATAATAATACTTTCTGTTTTTTTGTTTTTCCTGGTAAGCCGAGAAGGAAAAAAAATTTGGAAAGTTTTTTTCTTTTGTTTTCTTAATTGCCGAAAGAAAAAAAAAATTGGAAAGTTTTTTTTCCTTTTGTTTTCCTATTTGCCGAATAAAAAAAGGGGGGGGGGGAAGGGTTGTTTCTATTTTCAGCCGTGAGCAGCTGGAATTATAAAAAAAAAAAAAATTGTTGTTTATTTTTCCAAATAGACCAAATAAAAATTGTATTTTGTTTTGTTTTTGGCCAATTAGATATTGTGAAACGGTTCACAATTTAAAGATATCGAGTTATTTTAAAGCAGTTTAAAATTTTGACGGATAGAATTCATATTACAAGTATAATATGGATTAAGAATGAAATTAATGTGATTAATTGCGGAATTGTCACTTAATTTAATTTAAATAGGTGGTTTGGATAAATTAATCAACATAATTATGGAATTGTGTCATGTATGTTTAATTTAATTTTAGTTGATGCTTTTAATTTTGTTGAATGAATCGAATGAATGGATTTTATTTACGTATTTAATTTTGCAATCGGTTGTAATTTGTAATACTTAGTGTGGCCTTAGTCAAATTATGTTTTCGTAATGAAGGAAACATGATTTTTTATGTAATTATGAGATCTCGAATCTCCTTTATTTTAGTTTTGGGTTTTGAAATTAGAATGTAATAAATAGGTCAATTATGTAATTTTATTTATTGTAATTTCAAAGAAGACTAAAGATGGAGATTGGAGCTCACTCCCGCTACATGGATCAAGATGGAATATCAAGACAAGCTTCTCGGGTCCAAGGATGGATTCCAAACTTGTATTTATTGTTCATTTTGATAGGATAGGCCACACTAGGACTTTTACTGTTTTTACGTTTTCATTCTTATTGCTTTTCATTCACATGTTAGTTTTATGCATCATATTCCGCCTAAAACCAAACCACCTACTACTAAAATGCATGAAAATTGACTCATATAGGTTGTATGTTAGTTTTCATGGACATGCAGATGTCACAGTCTTTAAGCCATCACCTTAGTTTATTCATTCTCGCATGCTAGATTATAGTTCACTTAAAATGAATTAATATAAAGTTGATGGGATCTTCCTCTAAAACGGAAATTGAGATTAGTCTTTATAAGGGCAAACATCTATGAACCCCTTCTTCGTCGGTAGGCCTAATATGACCCCTTCTACGTTGGGTAAGTAGTTGTGTTGACTTAGTTTACCTCAACATCATAGTCCGAAGAGTTTCTCGTGATTATGATGGACTAAAGATAGTATTTACAGAAATTTATCGACCAAGAATTCTAACGGTAGAATTAGCTAAAAGGTTAGCTTATCAATTTACAGAGAATTGAGTCTTGGGATCATTTATATAATTCTTGAGGGAGGTCAATTGTGTAAATGTTTTGAGTCTTCGCGTTATGACATTAGTTCATTAGACTTAAAATCAAAACGATGCACATGCTTATTATTTTTATTCTTCTTTCGCAGTGTAGAACATGATTATTTTCGATAATACTGTTACAACAAATGGCTGGAAATAACGCAATCCCAATGCCTAGTGCCACACTAGATCGTTCATCCTGGCTAAAAGTGTTCATGGACCAAATGAATCAGTCCACGCGACTGAAGAATGATGGGTCCAACTTTGCGGACTGGGAGGCGGCACTACGGAATGTTGCCATTGCTGACGGTAAGCTCAGGTACTTAACTGAGCCAATACCGGTCAACCCAGACCCCAATGCAGGAGCCAACGAGTCTCTCGCTTATAATGATTTCGTTATGGAAGTGGGTGCGATAAAGAACGTACTCATCTTTGCAATGGAAACCAATTTGCAGAGACGCTTCATTGCCAAAGGTGCAAACAAGATTTTCACCACGCTCACTAATGAGTTCTCAAAGGCACCGAGAATCATTACATATGAGCATACCTGTCGCTTCTTTGATGCGAAACTCCAGAAGGGCCAACCGGTTAGCCCACACATTCTTCACATGATTGAGAATGTCGAGAAGTTGGAGGCACTGAATTGTAAAATCAGTGAGAGCATTATCATTGACCGAATGCTTCATTCTCTTCACGATGGTTTTGCCCTTTTCAGGGCGAACTACTACATGAATGACTTGAAAAATAGTCCTCATGAGCTACACTCCCTTCTCGTACAGACCGAGAAGGATATGAAATTGAGTGGGAGCATGAAGCAGGATGTTCTCACGATTTACAACAAGGGTAAAGGTAAGGGCAAGGCTCATGGCGACCTAGCTGTAGGTAAGCCAAAGTTTAAGAAGCCAGAAAACGGTAAGAGTGCGCCTGGTGAGACTAGTGGCTCATAGGGTAAGGCAAAGAGCAAGGGCGGTGACATAGAGTGCCACCATTGTCACAAGACTGGACATTGGAGGAGGAACTGTCCCGTCTACCGTGAGGACATCAAGGCAGCCGCGCGTCGTTCTGTTGGTATGTCATCTTATATTCATATGATTGAGATTAACCATGCAAGTTTCGGAACTTGGGTACTTGATACTGGTTGTGGTTCTCATCTATGTAATCATTTGCAGGGCCTAAAGAACATCATACCTCTCGAAAAAGGTGATGTGAACATGCGAGTCGGGAATGGAGCACGAGTTGTTGCTGCCTCGAAGGGAACATATGTAATCCAACTCCATAGTGGTTTGAGTTATTTTTAAATAACTGTTACTATGTACCCAGTTTATCTAAGAACATTATTTCTGTTTCCGTACTTGCTAAAGACGGTTTTACATTTTCAATAAAGGATAATAGTTGTATTTTCTCTTTTAATGAAATGATTTATGGCAAAGCAGTTTCCATGAATGGAATTTATATCTTAGATCAAACCACGGAAGTATTACACATGAATAATAAGAAATTAAAGGTTGGTGACAAAGATCAAACCTATCTATGGCATTGTCGAATGGGACACATAAATGAGAAACGCGTGAAGAAACTCGTCGATAATGGGACTATTCTCGCATTCGATTTTTCTACATATGGCACGTGTGAATCATGTCTCATTGGCAAGATGACTCGAATTTCCTTCAAAGGTGTTGGAATGCGCGCTAGTGACCTATTAGGACTCATACATACGGACGTATGTGGACCTATGTCAATTACCGCTAGAGATGGCTATAGATATTTTATCACTTTCACGGACGATTTGAGTAGATACGGATATGTCTACTTAATGAAGCATAAAAGTGAGTCCTTTGAGAAATTCAAGGAATACCAGAATAGGGTACAAAACCAACTGGGTAGAAAGATTAAAGCACTCCGTTCAGATCGGGGTGGCGAATATCTTTCAAATGAGTTTGATCAACACCGAAAGACTCGTGGAATCGTTTTGCGGTTAACTCCACTTGGAACACCTCAATTGAATGGTGTGTCCGAACGGAGAAATCGAACCTTACTTGATATGGTTCGATCCATGATGAGTCACACGGTAGTGCCTGATTCATTATGAGGTTATGCTCTTTTGTCAGCCGCTCTTATACTTAACCGAAGTCCGTCTAAAGCTGTCGACAAGACTCCATATGAAATGTGGAAGGGAACGGTCCCTAACTTGTCCTTTATTCGGGTTTGGGGCTGCGAGGCTTATATCAAGTGGAGACACGAGGATAAGCTCGGCCCGCGATCGGTCAAGACATACTTTATAGGTTATCCAAAACGATAAAGATTAAGAATCAACCTCGGGTCCTTTGATGCGTGGCGTAAAGAACAGAAATCAACAGAGATTTCCTCCTAATCGTTGCACCCAAGACCGTCTGAGACTATGCCCTTGTGCTAGAAATGCTCTCTAATTGACTTGCAATATCGAGAGAGCTATTGTGAGGTTATTCGATGTGAGATCGAGGTTTTTCAGAGAAAAATGCTCTTCAAAACCCTAATTTTTTTTCTGTAAAATGAATGCTTAGGTCAAAAGGAGAGGGATCCTCTCCTTTTGTTGCCTCGGTCCGCGGGTCTCATGGAGGAGGGAGTGGGCTTTCCACTTTCTCCTCATTATTAACTCGTGGTCGATCAATTCCGCTAAAATGTATATGACGGGTTTTATTATAAACTGTCATCGGTTATCGGTTATTAATACATCGACTAATAACACGGATTAGTCTAAATATTAATACATGTCCGACAAAGACAATATTGTATAATTAATTCAATATACATTAATTAAATATAATCGTTTATATTTAATTTACGAATTAACTGTTTAATTCGCCTTAGCCCATATTATTTAATCCGTATTAAATAATTTTCTCAACATCGCGTTTGACTAATTATTAGTCAATAACTCCGACTAACTGGTTAGTCATAATTGGCATCAACATGACTGTATTTTCATACTGTCATATCTCTCAAACGTATCCTATAGGTGTGACTTTTAGGGACCAGTTGATCACCGCCATCTGTATGACAATAACGTCAAACTTATCTAGCAAGCCAACCGTTATTGATAAACGTGGATCAACTGATTATGATACAAAAGTATACCCTTTGATCCTTTTAGAGATTTATAAGTCCTTGCACTAACTCGTAGGACACCAGCCCCAACAAGCTCCCACTTGTCCGTACAAGTGTATGTGCAATGACGTTATCCGCACTAACTGGAGGACACAGCTCCAACAAACTCCCACTTGTCCGTACAAGTGTATGTGCGATAACCGATTCTCATATTCATTTAAAATTTCTCCCACTCAATGTAAAACAATTTGCAGATCCGGATCCGCAAAGGTCGTATTTTTACAATCGATCTCGTATCTAGAGTGGTTTCCCGACTAGAGAGTAACTTAACGATAAAACGAATCCCGCATTCGAGCATGGCCATGCATTTCGATTCTGACTCCTCGAGTGGCCCTGAGAAATATCGAGTACCCGATAAAGGCTGAATATTTCCTTCAACTCGAACTCCTTCCGATCTAAGCACGATGAAATGACCCGAAACAATCTACTTGGCCCCCTGTTACGGATGACCGTGAGAAAGAAACCAAAGTCACCCAAAATCTGTCGTAGTCTCAAGAGACAGTCGATAGTTAAAAGAATCGACTCTTAGGATCACCATGGAGGTCCTATCCACGACCGGGCACCGAATGTTGTAAAACATTTAGGACTCCACGTCGATGTCACAATTGTGTCCTACGAGATATCTGTATAAATCGCCTCTGTGATTGGTTAGTCAACCTGTTGACTTATGGCTCGTTGAACCCACCATCAACCAACGTCACAAAATAATTACCTTGAGTTATCAGCTCACGTGGGCAATTAAGGACAAAAAATATTATGTTTGTTCAGGTCACTTTGTGGTGTTCAAATTTGTCGTACAAAACCACATGAAAAACAAAATATATAAAAATTATCAAAACGATGATGTCGTATAGAGTACAAGAGAGAATGAATCTAATCCATAAAAGAGTACTACAACTTAGGAACACGTTTAATTCCTATGGAATTAACATGCCCTTCATGCTTATCTTGTCGTAATGGTTTAGTGAGAGGATCTGCTATGTTATCATCTGTAGCAATCTTTTCTATCACTACTTCCTTTTGCTCCACGTAATCTCGGATTAGATGAGCTTTCCGTTGTACATGTCTAGACTTGTTGCTAGACTTTGGCTCCTTAGCTTGGAAGATGGCACCTCTATTGTCGCAATAGATGGTGATCGGGTCATTCGAACTAGGTACTACAGATAGTCCATGTAAGAATTGACGCATCCATATCGCTTCCTTTGTAGCTTCGACGCAAAGATAGTACTCGGACTCGGTCGTAGAATCTCTTTGTAACAGTTTGTTTGGAACTCTTCCACTGATCAGCGCGCCATTAAGAGTAAAAACGAATCCAGTCCGAGATTTCGAGTCATCACGATCCGTTTGGAAGCTAGCATCTCACAGAATCGGTTGCGCATAGCTTTTGTTTGCCTCCATAAGTCAATGCCCAATCTTTAGTCCTCCGTAGGTACTTAAGAATGTTCTTGACAGCCATCCAATGTGATTCACCTGGATGTTGTTGGAATCGACTTGTCATACTCAATGCATATGCCACGTCCGGACGTGTGCATATCATGGCATACATGATTGATCCTATAGCCGAGGCATAAGGAATCCGTGTCATGCGCTCTTTCTCTTCCTGGTGTCTCGGTGACTGAGACTTGCTCAAATGCACCCCTGGGGCCATAGGAAGAAACCCCTTCTTGGAGTTAGTCATGCTGAATCTCTCTAGGACTTTGTCTATGTAAGACTCCTGGCTGAGAGATAACATCCGTCGTGATCTATCTCGATAGATACGGATGCCTAGAATTCTTTGTGCCTCTCCCAGATCTTTCATCTGGAAATGGTTTTTCAACCATACTTTCACCGAAGTTAAGAGAGGTATGTCATTCCCAATCAGGAGTATGTCGTCAACATACAATATTAGGAAGACAATATTGCTCCCACTCGACTTGATATATAGACATGGTTCCTCGACCGATCGAGTAAATCCATTGTCTTTTATCACTTGGTCGAAGCGATGATTCCAACTCCGAGATGCTTGCTTAAGTCCATAAATGGAACGCTTAAGCTTGCACACTTTCTTAGGATGTTGTGGATCGATGAAACCTTCGGGCTGTACCATGTACAACTCTTCCTCCAAAAAGCCGTTTAAGAAGGCGGTTTTCACATCCATTTGCCAAATTTCATAGTCATGAAAAGCGGCAATCGCTAAGATAATCCGAATGGAACGCAGCATGACTACGGGTGCAAAAATCTCATCGTAGTGCAAACCTGGCACTTGGGTGAAACCTTTAGCAACTAGTCGTGCTTTGTAGATATCTTGTTGACCTTCCACAGAATGCTTTATCTTGTAAAGCCATTTGCATTGAAGGGGACGAACCTTAGCAGGTAAGTCAACAAGATCCCACACGTTGTTCTCATACATGGAGTCCATCTCGGATTGCATGGCCTCAAGCCATAGCTTTGAGTCGAAACTAGTCATGGCACCTTTATAGGTTGCGGGTTCACTACTCGTTAAGAGTAGAACGTCATCTATGTCATGTTCCTCGACCATACCAATGTATCTGTCCGGAGGAATAGAGACTCTTCCCGACCTCCTAGGTTCCTCATGAATATTAACCGCAGCCGGGATTGAAGGAATAGGTTCCTCCAATGGTTGCTCGGTATTTGGTTCTGGAATCTCCGACAGATCGAAGGTTCTATCACTCTTTGCATTCTCGAGAAATTCCTTCTCTAAGAATGTCGCACTAGCCGCAACAAAAACACGTTGTTCGGTTGGCGAATAAAAGTAATGACCAAGTGTTCCTTTAGGATAACCTATAAAGTATGTCTTGACCGATCGCGGGCCGAGCTTATCCTCGTGTCTCCACTTGACATAAGCTTCGCAGCCCCAAACCCGTATAAAGGACAAGTTAGGGACCGTTCCCTTCCATAGTTCATATGGAGTCTTGTCAACAGCTTTAGACGGACTTCGGTTAAGTATTAGAGCGGCTGACAAAAGAGCATAACCCCATAATGAGTCAGGCAACACGGTGTGACTCATCATGGATCGAACCATATCAAGTAATGTTCGATTTCTCCGTTCGACACACCATTCAGGTTTGGGGTGTTCCAGTGGAGTTAATCGTAGGGCAATCCCACAGTCTTTAAGGTGTTGATCAAACTCGTGAGAAAGATACTCGCCACCACGATCCGAACGCAGTGTTTTAATCTTTCTACCCAATAGGTTCTGTACCCTATTCTGGTATTCCTTGAATTTCTCAAAGGATTCACTTTTGTGCTTCATTAAGTAGACATAGCCATATCTACTTAAATCGTCCGTGAAAGTGATGAAATACCTATAGCCTTCTCGTGCGGTGATTGACATAGGACCACATACATCCGTGTGTATGAGTCCTAATAGGTCAGCAGCGCGCATTCCAACACCTTTGAAGGAAATCCGAGTCATCTTACCGATGAGACATGATTCACACGTGCCAAATGATTGAAAATCAAAGGCCGAGATAGCTCCATTCTTGATGAGCTGTTTAACGCGTTTCTCATTAATGTGTCCCATACGGCAGTGCCATAGATACGTTTGATCTTTGTCACCAACCTTTAACTTTTTATTCATTACGTGTAATATTTCGGTTGTCTGATCTAAAACATAAATTCCGTTCATGGAGACTGCCTTGCCATAAATCATATCGTGTAAAGAGAAAATGCAAGTATTATTCTCTATTACAAATGAAAAACCAAGTTTGTCAAGTGCGTAAACCAAATAATGTTTTTCGAAAGACTAGGTACATAATAGCAGTCATATAATGACAACTCAAATCCGCTAGGAAGCTGGATCACATATGTCCCCTTTGAGATGGCAGCCACTCTTGCTCCATTCCCGACACGCAGTCCACCTCACCCTTTACGAGGGGTTCGATGTTTCGAGCCCCGCACATGATTACATAGATGAGAACCACAACCAATATCAAGTACCCAAGTTCCGTAACTTGCGTGGTTAATCTCAATCATATGAATAAAAGTAGAAGAAGAAGACATACCAACAGGTTTAACACGACCTGCCTTTAAGTCCTCATGATAAACAGGACATGTACGCCTCCAATGCCCAGTCTTGTGGCAATGATGGCATTCCATGTTTTCATTCTTGCTCTTTGTCGCGCCTGATGAGGTGCTCGACTCACCAGGCCCACTCTTACCTGAACCCGACTTCTTAAACTTCGATTTGCCTACTGTTAGGCCTGGCTGAACCTTGCCCTTACCCTTGCCCTTGTTTGACACAACGAGAACATCTTGTTTCATGCTCCCACTGAACTTCATGTCCTTCTCGGTCTGTACGAGAAGGGAGTGCAGTTCGTGGGGACTTTTCTTCAAATCATTCATATAGTAATTCGCTCTAAATTGCGAAAAACCATCGTGGAGTGAGTGAAGCATGCGGTCAATAACAATGTTCTCGCTGATCTTACAATTAAGCGTCTCCAGCTTCTCGACATTCTCAATCATGCTGAGAATGTGTGGGCTAACCGGTTGGCCCTTCTGGAGTCTCGCATCAAAGAAGCGAGTGGTATGCTCATAGGTCAAGATTCTCGGTGCTTTCGAGAATTCCTTGGTGAGCGTGGTGAAAATCTTGTTTGCACCTTGCGCTATGAAGCGTTTCTGCAAATTGGGTTCCATTGCAAAAATGAGTACGTTTTTAATCGCACCCGCTTCCAAGGCGAAATCGTTATACTTGTCGATCTCGTTAATTCCAGCCGTGGGGCCTGGGTTTGACGGCATGGGCTCAAGCAGAAATCTGAGCTTCCGTCGCAGCGGCGGCAGACATTCCATAATGCTTTGCCTCCCGATCCGCGAAGTTTGATCCATCATTCTTCGATCGAGTTGACGATTCATCCGATTCATGAAGATCCGAAGCCAGGACTCACGGTCCAATGTGGCACTTGGCATTGGGTCGTTCAAGTGACCAGCCATATTGTTATTAGCAGTTTATGTGAACGTGATCTACACTGAAAAAGAAAGAAAACACAAAACGAAATAAGCAACTCATCGAGGTGATTTAAGTCTATTAAAATTTATTTTAATCGTGTAGACTCATTGCACTTGTATAATTGATCTCCCTCAAGAATAATACAAGTGATCCCAAGACTCAATTTCCGTAAATTGATAAGCCAACTGTTTAGCTAGTTCTTCCGTAAAAACTCTTGGTCGATAGATTTCCGTAAATCCTATCTATAGTCCTCCATGATCACAGGATCGTACGAGTGACCATAGTGTTGAGATAAAATAAGTCAATCGGTTCCAACTTACCCGACATAGAAGGGGTCATATTATGCCTACCGACGAAGAAGGGATTCATTGGAGTTTGACCTATAAAGACCGTTCTCAATTTTTGTTTATACGAGGAAGATCCCATCAACTAAGTTTCAATTCATTTTAAGTGAACGAATAACTAGCAACTGCGTGAATGAATTAATTTAGATGATGGCTTAAATCGTGTGACATGAGAATGTCAAAGAAAACTAACCCGTGACCTCTATATGTGTCAGTTTTCATGCAATTATTAGGTGGTTTGGTTTTTAGGCGGTAAATGATGCATATTATCGTTATGAAAAAAAATAAAAGAATGCAATACGTAAATAAAAATTCCTAGTGTGGCCTATCCTAATAAAAAGAATATAAAACAACTTTGGAATCCACCGTTGGACCCGAGAAGCTTGTCTTGATGTTCCATCTTGATCCATGTAGCGGGAGTGAGCATCCGGTCTCCATCTTTGGTCTTCTCAAAAATTACAATTTAAAATTTACAAATATAAACCTATTTACATTCTAAATACAAAAACTGTAATTACAAGTGAAAAATCCAAAACGGAGATACGAGATCTCAAAATACAACCAAGACCGTGTTCCATCATTACGGTAACACGTTCTACTAAGGCCACACTAAGTTACAACCGTTTGCAAAAAAAATTAAATACGTAATATTAAGCATTCACGGCATTCAAATTAACGATAAAAGAAAATGCATCAACTAAAACAAATTTATTCGTGACATAATTCCGTAATTATGTTAAATTTATCCAAACCACCTTTTTAACGATTAAAATTTATGTGATAAAACCGCTTCTATCAGTTTGTTTTAATCTATTACAATCCGTTACTTTAAATACGCTTTAAAATAACTCAATGGTACGTGTGTGAACCGTTTCACAATCATAGCGAGTGTACAATATCCGTATAAAGTACATATTAAGGCCAAAAGAAAATTTAAAACAAAAGAATAAATTTTCAAAGCTGCCAGAATCAAAAATCCCTCGATCGAGTGGACAAAAGTGCTCGATCGAGGAACAAAAGGGCTCGATCGACTGAACTGCTAGTCGATCGAGAGGAATGCCAAACAGAAAGTGCTCGATCGACTAAACTGGTGGTCGATCGAGTACTTTTATTAGCAAATCTGTTCGATCGAGTACGAGGACTTCTCGATCGAACAGATGGGGTTTTAAAGGTGGTCGATCGAGTACGACAAGGACTCGATCGAGCAAAATCATGACAGAAAAAGCTCTCGATCGAGTAGAAATCCACTCGATCGAGATCAAACAAGTTCTGAAAACTAAAAACCCTCGTGAAAACAGTTTGACAAAACAAAACCTACTGCAATTTTGATCAAAACCGTGTAAAATTAAATCAACAAATTGCAAAACATTAACATATTGCTATAATGATCGTGTAAAATAACAATATGCAACGGGAAAAAACCGTATCAGCCGTGTAAACACAAGACACGGTTTACAAAACACAAAACCGCAACAGCAAAAAAAATTTCTGCCGTGAGAAAATGGCTGATGCCGCACGGTTTTCAAGACAAAAACAGAATCGTTTCAAATCGATTTATGAAAAATCACGAAGAAAATTTACGTGGCCTCGCTCTGATACCACTTGTGGGGTAATATCCGTATAAGACCCATTAAATTTAAGGATTATAACGTAAATTTAACATGTGAAATATGGTCATAAACGAAATACAATAGAAAAACGATAAAGATTAAGAATCAACCTCGGGTCCTTTGATGCGTGGCGTAAAGAACAGAAATCAACAGAGATTTCCTCCTAATCGTTGCACCCAAGACCGTCTGAGACTATGCCCTTGTGCTAGAAATGCTCTCTAATTGACTTGCAATATCGAGAGAGCTATTGTGAGGTTATTCGATGTGAGATCGAGGTTTTTCAGAGAAAAATGCTCTTCAAAACCCTAATTTTTTTTCTGTAAAATGAATGCTTAGGTCAAAAGGAGAAGGATCCTCTCCTTTTGTTGCCTCGGTCCGCGGGTCTCATGGAGGAGGGAGTGGGCTTTCCACTTTCTCCTCATTATTAACTCGTGGTCCGATCAATTCCGCTAAAAATGTATATGACGGGTTTTATTATAAACTGTCATCGGTTATCGGTTATTAATACATCGACTAATAACACGGATTAGTCTAAATATTAATACATGTCCGACAAAGACAATATTGTATAATTAATTCAATATACATTAATTAAATATAATCGTTTATATTTAATTTACGAATTAACTGTTTAATTCGCCTTAGCCCATATTATTTAATCCGTATTAAATAATTTTCTCAACATCGCGTTTGACTAATTACTAGTCAATAACTCCGACTAACTGGTTAGTCATAATTGGCATCAACATGACTGTATTTTCATACTGTCATATCTCTCAAACGTATCCTATAGGTGTGACTTTTAGGGACCAGTTGATCACCGCCATCTGTATGACAATAACGTCAAACTTATCTAGCAAGCCAACCGTTATTGATAAACGTGGATCAACTGATTATGATACAAAAGTATACCCTTTGATCCTTTTAGAGATTTATAAGTCCTTGCACTAACTGTAAAGGACACTTGCCCCAACACAGGTAACCTAGGAAGGAGATGAGTAAACAAAGAAAAAAACAATGGATTAATTAAGAATTAAATAAATAAGGTATATGTAAAACCCTCATCTGCCCAGGAGCCTTAACAAGTCCTTCCCCAGCAGATAAGGGCGTTACCATCTCGGTTGCCTGAGAAATAGTAAATATCAAACGCCAATAAAAGAACAATTAAGTTTATTATAGTTACTCAACAAAATAATATGAAATGGTACTGTAACACCCCCATACTCCAAGTGCCTTACCAGGACCACTTAAGGCATGGTAGTGCTACCATCTCGGTTACCCAAGGCAATGATAATCATAAGACAATAAAGAAACGTACTTTAAGAGTAAATATAATTTAAGTGATTACATGTCTCAAACCAAAACTGTCAAATGGAATACAACCAAAACTGTCTACTAATAAAGCTGCACAACTAAAGGACATCGTCTGACACAGCGGAAGACTCTTCTAACTGCAAGTGATAACTCATCCCAGCTATCCCATATGCGTCATATCATACCTGCTCAATAACTGTTCACCATCCCCGAATAGATCACCACAGTTTTTAAAACATTTAAACGGGGTCAGTATTAATTACACAATACAAATCACGATAAAACAAATGTCAAACAGTTCAATCGTCACATCAAACCCCAGTCTCCATAATCAATCTCCACACAACTGACTACACACTAAAGTGTGTAGCCCTGCCAGAGTACCCATCGCAACAGATACTCCACACCGCCAGTGGGCGACTGCAGTCGTTCCCACCTAAGCCCCACTCATCTCATCCGAGCGATAAACCCATGTTCCTTAATGTGCACATCCCTTCTGTGGCGGGCCACAGAAGGCGAATCAAGGGCGTGAAGCCACTCCCGCAAGTGACTCCACTCAGCCAGGGACGCACCCCGAAGATCACAGACAGTTAAACAGTAATCACAACACAACCTCAACAACCGTCTGAAACATTCAACAATACAATATCACAACCGTCTGAAACAATCAACAATTACTATCTATAGCACAATCACCACACACATCATGTAACTAATACTGAGTAGGGAAACCCTACCTGGAAAGCAACACGAAATCAGACGATCACACAGTTGACTCAGAATCTCTCCTGAACAAAGCCTCCTCCTAAACATACACACATATTTGTTGGAGCTTGTGTCCTCCACAAATTAGTGTGATAACATTTGTAAATCTCTTACAGGTTCACAAGGGTATACTTCCTATATTTAATCAGTTGATTAACGTTTACCTAATAACGGTTGGCTTGCTAGAAAGTTTGACGTTATTATCATACAGATGGCGGTGATCAACTGGTCCCTAAAGGTCACACCTATAGGATGTGTTTGAGAAATGTGGTTATAGAAATATAATCACATTGATGCCCAAAATGACTAAAAAGTTAGTCAACGTGTTGATGAGATAATTATTTAATGAAAATTAAATAATAATAGTTGAGACGAATTAACTGTCAATTCGTAAATTAAATATAATAAGTTATATTTAATTAAATGTATGTAATGTTAGCTTGGACGAATTAATCTGTTAATTCGTAATTAAATATAATCAGTTATATTTAATATCAACAAGATTAATGTGTCATAGTGGTAATAGTGAGGGTACACATACCAAGAGGTCTTGGGTTCGATCCTCACTAGATGACAATTCAACACATTTTATATATTTTTGGAAAGACCAAAAATAAGGAGATATACTCCTTATTTCGGTCAGTTGGGACGAGATTAGGAAAGATATTATTCTTTCCTAATTGACTCCATAATTCGGTCGAAGATAAGAAAGAAAGGGAGAAAATTATTCTACCCTAATTCTTTTTCTTGACCTAGCCTTCTCTCTCATCTGGAAAAAAACACAAAAAACAACTAAATTTTACAGAAAATTTTAGATCGATTCTAGCACAATCAATAGGGCATATCTCATATCGTCTTGGGTGCAACTGATAGACGAATATCAATTTTGATATTGTTCTTAGGCCATTTTGCTAGGACCGAAGGTTAATTCTGAATCTTTTATACTTTGTTTATGTATTTTGTTTATGACTATTGATCATCACTGTTAAATTCGTTATAATCCTTCAATATTAAGGGAAGTATACAGATTATTTCCCACAAGTGGTATCAGAGCACTAGGCCACGAATTTTTGATTTTGATGATTTTCATAAAAGTGTATGTAAACAACATAAGGAATTTCGAAAAGAAAAAAAAAATTCGGCTGTTTTTTTCGGTTTTCCCTCTTATTGTTGATGATTTAATTTCCATATGGTTCATACAAATTATTGTTTTAATCAGTTAAGATGATAATAAAATGAATGTGTAGATACCTTGATTTAATTCGGATTAAATTGAATTGTATATGGGATAGTCATGACGATGATTCAAGAACTTGTTTTTGCTATATAGTTTTAGCATATAAGATTAATCATGTTCATTAATTTATTTGCTAAATCATGTTCTAAATAGCAACTGTAAACTTTTCTTCATCGTTTTTGATCTAGGGCTTATTGCCGCAGAGAGAAAAAAATAGACGGCTTAATTTTTTTTTTAGGGTTTGCCGTGAGAGAAAAAAAATAATAATACTTTCTGTTTTTTTTGTTTTTCCTGGTAAGCCGAGAAGAAAAAAAAATTTGGAAAGTTTTTTTCTTTTGTTTTCTTAATTGCCGAAAGAAAAAAAAATTGGAAAGTTTTTTTTCCTTTTGTTTTCCTATTTGCCGAATAAAAAAAGGGGGGGGGGTGTTTCTATTTTCAGCCGTGAGCAGCTGGAATTATAAAAAAAAAAAAATTTGTTGTTTATTTTTCCAGCCGAGACCAAATAAAAATTGTATTTTGTTTTGTTTTTGGCCAATTAGATATTGTGAAACGGTTCACAATTTAAAGATATCGAGTTATTTTAAAGCAGTTTAAAATTTTGACGGATAGAATTCATATTACAAGTATAATATGGATTAAGAATGAAATTAATGTGATTAATTGCGGAATTGTCACTTAATTTAATTTAAATAGGTGGTTTGGATAAATTAATCAACATAATTATGGAATTGTGTCATGTATGTTTAATTTAATTTTAGTTGATGCTTTTAATTTTGTTGAATGAATCGAATGAATGGATGTTATTTACGTATTTAATTTTGCAATCGGTTGTAATTTGTAATACTTAGTGTGGCCTTAGTCAAATTATGTTTTCGTAATGAAGGAAACATGATTTTTTATGTAATTATGAGATCTCGAATCTCCTTTATTTTAGTTTTGGGTTTTGAAATTAGAATGTAATAAATAGGTCAATTATGTAATTTTATTTATTGTAATTTCAAAGAAGACTAAAGATGGAGATTGGAGCTCACTCCCGCTACATGGATCAAGATGGAATATCAAGACAAGCTTCTCGGGTCCAAGGATGGATTCCAAACTTGTATTTATTGTTCATTTTGATAGGATAGGCCACACTAGGACTTTTACTGTTTTTACGTTTTCATTCTTATTGCTTTTCATTCACATGTTAGTTTTATGCATCATATTCCGCCTAAAACCAAACCACCTACTACTAAAATGCATGAAAATTGACTCATATAGGTTGTATGTTAGTTTTCATGGACATGCAGATGTCACAGTCTTTAAGCCATCACCTTAGTTTATTCATTCTCGCATGCTAGATTATAGTTCACTTAAAATGAATTAATATAAAGTTGATGGGATCTTCCTCTAAAACGGAAATTGAGATTAGTCTTTATAAGGGCAAACATCTATGAACCCCTTCTTCGTCGGTAGGCCTAATATGACCCCTTCTACGTTGGGTAAGTAGTTGTGTTGACTTAGTTTACCTCAACATCATAGTCCGAAGAGTTTCTCGTGATTATGATGGACTAAAGATAGTATTTACAGAAATTTATCGACCAAGAATTCTAACGGTAGAATTAGCTAAAAGGTTAGCTTATCAATTTACAGAAATTGAGTCTTGGGATCATTTATATAATTCTTGAGGGAGGTCAATTGTGTAAATGTTTTGAGTCTTCGCGTTATGACATTAGTTCATTAGACTTAAAATCAAAACGATGCACATGCTTATTATTTTTATTCTTCTTTCGCAGTGTAGAACACAATTATTTTCGATAATACTGTTACAACAAATGGCTGGAAATAACGCAATCCCAATGCCTAGTGCCACACTAGATCGTTCATCCTGGCTAAAAGTGTTCATGGACCAAATGAATCAGTCCACGCGACTGAAGAATGATGGGTCCAACTTTGCGGACTGGGAGGCGGCACTACGGAATGTTGCCATTGCTGACGGTAAGCTCAGGTACTTAACTGAGCCAATACCGGTCAACCCAGACCCCAATGCAGGAGCCAACGAGTCTCTCGCTTATAATGATTTCGTTATGGAAGCGGGTGCGATAAAGAACGTACTCATCTTTGCAATGGAAACCAATTTGCAGAGACGCTTCATTGCCAAAGGTGCAAACAAGATTTTCACCACGCTCACTAATGAGTTCTCAAAGGCACCGAGAATCATTACATATGAGCATACCTGTCGCTTCTTTGATGCGAAACTCCAGAAGGGCCAACCGGTTAGCCCACACATTCTTCACATGATTGAGAATGTCGAGAAGTTGGAGGCACTGAATTGTAAAATCAGTGAGAGCATTATCATTGACCGAATGCTTCATTCTCTTCACGATGGTTTTGCCCTTTTCAGGGCGAACTACTACATGAATGACTTGAAAAATAGTCCTCATGAGCTACACTCCCTTCTCGTACAGACCGAGAAGGATATGAAATTGAGTGGGAGCATGAAGCAGGATGTTCTCACGATTTACAACAAGGGTAAAGGTAAGGGCAAGGCTCATGGCGACCTAGCTGTAGGTAAGCCAAAGTTTAAGAAGCCAGAAAACGGTAAGAGTGCGCCTGGTGAGACTAGTGGCTCATAGGGTAAGGCAAAGAGCAAGGGCGGTGACATAGAGTGCCACCATTGTCACAAGACTGGACATTGGAGGAGGAACTGTCCCGTCTACCGTGAGGACATCAAGGCAGGCCGCGTCGTTCCTGTTGGTATGTCATCTTATATTCATATGATTGAGATTAACCATGCAAGTTTCGGAACTTGGGTACTTGATACTGGTTGTGGTTCTCATCTGTGTAATCATTTGCAGGGCCTAAAGAACATCATACCTCTCGAAAAAGGTGATGTGAACATGCGAGTCGGGAATGGAGCACGAGTTGTTGCTGCCTCGAAGGGAACATATGTAATCCAACTCCATAGTGGTTTGAGTTATTTTTAAATAACTGTTACTATGTACCCAGTTTATCTAAGAACATTATTTCTGTTTCCGTACTTGCTAAAGACGGTTTTACATTTTCAATAAAGGATAATAGTTGTATTTTCTCTTTTAATGAAATGATTTATGGCAAAGCAGTTTCCATGAATGGAATTTATATCTTAGATCAAACCACGGAAGTATTACACATGAATAATAAGAAATTAAAGGTTGGTGACAAAGATCAAACCTATCTATGGCATTGTCGAATGGGACACATAAATGAGAAACGCGTGAAGAAACTCGTCGATAATGGGACTATTCTCGCATTCGATTTTTCTACATATGGCACGTGTGAATCATGTCTCATTGGCAAGATGACTCGAATTTCCTTCAAAGGTGTTGGAATGCGCGCTAGTGACCTATTAGGACTCATACATACGGACGTATGTGGACCTATGTCAATTACCGCTAGAGATGGCTATAGATATTTTATCACTTTCACGGACGATTTGAGTAGATACGGATATGTCTACTTAATGAAGCATAAAAGTGAGTCCTTTGAGAAATTCAAGGAATACCAGAATAGGGTACAGAACCAACTGGGTAGAAAGATTAAAGCACTCCGTTCGGATCGGGGTGGCGAATATCTTTCAAATGAGTTTGATCAACACCCGAAAGACTCGTGGAATCGTTTTGCGCTTAACTCCACCTGGAACACCTCAATTGAATGGTGTGTCCGAACGGAGAAATCGAACCTTACTTGATATGGTTCGATCCATGATGAGTCACACGGTAGTGCCTGATTCATTATGAGGTTATGCTCTTTTGTCAGCCGCTCTTATACTTAACCGAAGTCCGTCTAAAGCTGTCGACAAGACTCCATATGAAATGTGGAAGGGAACGGTCCCTAACTTGTCCTTTATTCGGGTTTGGGGCTGCGAGGCTTATGTCAAGTGGAGACACGAGGATAAGCTCGGCCCGCGATCGGTCAAGACATACTTTATAGGTTATCCAAAAGGAACATTTGGTCATTACTTCTATTCGCCTACCGAACATCGAGTTTTTGTTGCGGCTAGTGCGACGTTCTTAGAGAAAGAATTTCTCGAGAACAAGTTGAGTAATAGAACCTTCGAGCTGTCGGAGATTCCAGAACCAACAACCGAGGAACAGATGGAGGAAGTTGTACCTTCAACTGATGATACGGTTAATATTCCTGAGCAACCTAGGAGGTCGGGTAGAGACTCTCATCCTCCGGACAGATACATTGGTATGGTCGAGGAGAATGACGTTTTACTTCTAGAAAGTAATGAACCCGCAACCTATAAAGGTGCTATGGCCTGTTCCGACTCAAAGCTATGGCTCGAAGCCATGCAATCCGAGATGGACTCCATGTATGAGAATAACGTATGGGATCTAGTTGATTTACCTAATAAGGCAAAACCTCTGCAGTGCAAATGGCTTTACAAAATAAAGCGTTCTGTAGACGCGCAACCAGATACCTATAAGGCACGACTTGTGGCAAAAGGTTTCACTCAAGTGCACGGATTGCATTATGATGAGATTTTTGCACCTGTAGTCATGCTACGTTCCATTCGGATAATCTTAGTGATTGCCGCATTTCATGATTATGATATTTGGCAAATGGATGTGAAAACCGCCTTCTTAAACGGTTATTTGGAGGAAGAGTTGTACATGGTGCAACCCGAAGGTTTCATAGATCCTGAGCATCCTAAGAAAGTATGCAAGCTTAAGCGTTCCATTTATGGACTTAAGCAAGCTTCTCGGAGTTGGAATCATCGTTTCGACCAAGTGATAAAAGAGTATGGTTTCACTCGATCGGTCGAGGAACCATGCTTGTATATCAAGTCGAGTGGGAGCAAGATTGTATTCTTGATATTGTATGTCGATGACATACTCTTGATTGGGAATGACGTTCCTCTCCTATCTTCGGTTAAAGAATGGTTGAAGAACCATTTCCAGATGAAAGATCTGGGTGAGGCACAACGCATTTTGGGAATCCGTATCAACCGAGATAGATCACGATGGACGTTATCACTTAGTCAGGAGTCTTATTTGGATAAGATTCTTGAGAGGTTCAGCATGACCAACTCCAAGAAGGGGAACCTTCCTATGACGACTGGGATGCAGTTGAGCAAGTCTCAATCACCCACGACGCCTGAAGGGATAGAGCGCATGAGTCGTGTTCCTTATGCATCTGCAATAGGATCGATCATGTATGCCATGATATGCACACGTCCAAACGTGGCATATGCATTGAGTATGACGAGTCGGTACCAAAAGACTCCAGGTGAAACACACTGGATAGCAGTCAAAAATATCCTCAAGTACCTACGGAGGACTAAGGATTGGGCATTGACTTATGGAGGCGATACTAAGCTATGCGCAACCGGTTACGCAGATGCTAGCTTCCAAACGGATCGAGATGATTCAAAATCTCAGCCCGGGTTCGTCTTCACTCTTAATGGTGATGCGGTCAGCTGGAAGAGTTCCAAACAGAGTGTTGTAGCAGATTCTACAACTGAATCCGAGTACTATGCCGCTTCGGAGGCAGCAAAGGAAGCGATATGGATGCGTCAATTCTTACAAGGGCTTTCGGTAGTTCCTAGTTCGAATGACCCGATCACCATCTATTGTGACAATAGAGGTGCCATCTTCCAGGCTAAGGAGCCAAAGTCTAGCAACAAATCTAGACATGTACTTCGGAAAGCTCACCTGATCCGTGATTACGTGGAGCAAGAAGAGATAGTGATTGACAAGATTGCGACGGATGATAACATCGCGGATCCTCTCACCAAACCGCTGAATTATGATAAGCATGTAGGGCATGTTAATTCCATGGGAATTAAACATGTTCCTGAGTTGTAGTACTTGATTATGGATTTGATACATTATCTTTTCATATACTATTTATAACTTCATCGTTTTATATATAATATTTTGTTTTTCATATGGATTGTACTGACAACATTGAATGCAACAAAGTGAACTGAATTACATTATATTTGTTTTGGTCCGTAATCGCCAATGTGAGCTGATAACTCCGGCTATTATATTGTGCAGTCGATTGATGGTGGGTTCAACGAGCCATAAGTCAAACGGTTGACTGATTGATCACAGATGCGAGATTATGACGATACCTTGTAATACTCCGTATTTTATATAATCGATTAAACGGATATTATTATATATTAGTTATTATACATTTTATTTTGGTTGCATCGTAATATAGTGAATGTTATTAAGTCAGGTTTATATCGTATATGTTGAGTCGGGTTACATCACATTTTGTCTTTTGGGTCAAGGATCGTATCACCCATTTATCCATCTACTTTTACCCAATTACCATACCCGTTTAACCCATTTGCCTTACCCGGAACGTGTAACCACCATTTACCCTAAACCTAATCTAAGAAGCCGCTCACCCTCTCCCTCTCCCCTCTTTTCGACGCACACCAACACACACACACACACACACGATCAGCAGGAGGCGAGTGAGCAGCGAGCGTGACGGTGTATCAGAGAGTCGGCAGGAGTGGTTGTTGGTGGTTCGAATCGTCGCTGGTGGTTGTACGAGCGGCCGTCGTAGGTAAGCACAACCCTTCCCCTTTTTCTTTGGTTTTTTTAATTCGGGTCGCAGGGGTGGTTTAAGGGCTTGGTGGTGGTTGTCGTTGAGGGTAGTGGTTAGAGGGGACGGAGTCGAGTCTGGTGGCGGTGGTTTAGGCGGCTGACGGTGTTCGTGGTGGCGGCAGTAGCGGTATTGATGGAGGTGGTTGACGCGACTAGGCTGTGAACCAGGCCAGTTAACGGCTATGGTTCGACTCGCCGGCCTGAGTCGACCCTGTTGGTGGTGGTCAACGACGGCCAGGCCTGACCTGGTGTCATGGCCTGGTGGTTGTCGACGTTAGGGGGTGGCGCGTGAGGCGAGTGTGAGGACGGAATTGGAGCGCGTGCGTGTCTTGTGTCGGGTTTGTCGCGTGAATTCGTTGCGATTTGCTTTGAGACGGTGTTGAGTCGGGTTTGCGTAATTTCACGGAAATTACTAATATTATTATTATTAGTATTATTATTATTATTATTAATTTTATTAATCTTATGTAATTGTTAATTTTATAATTATTATTAAGTGTGTCGCGTTTGAGTACGAAATGTGAGTCGGGAATTATTTTAGGAAACTTCCATTTCGGAAAGGTTTCCATAAATAGTAACCTTCTATTTTGGGAAGTATTGCTATTTTAGGAAACATCTATTTTGGGAGATTCTATATTTAGTAACCTTGCTATTTTTGGGAACGGGATTAGTTGCAAGTAAATTAATTATTGTACGTATATGTTTAGGTGACGAGTTTCGAGTGGAGTACCTTTAAAGCATCTGCTTATCTGTCTGCTGCTATCTTTGAGGTAGGGAAATACACCTGACTTATCAGCGTTGTTGTTAAATTGTGTTGACTTGTTGTGTTTCATATGACCAAGCTGTGGACGTTGACTTGTTTCGTGGTTGTTGATTTCGGTTATGATTCATATACTGGAATGTGGTTGACTGAATTGATCGTGTTGAGTATGTTATCACAACATTTGGTAGCTGGCATGATTTCATTCATTGATATATATATTGTGTTGCATTGATTACTGTTGAGCATTTCATATGCATTGGAGTTAGAGGATGGTGTGGTAGTGACGATGTTGAGATACGATGTGACGTGGTGATAAGGCCCAGGCTGGTTCTGTAGGACTTGCCCTGGTGTCCTCAGCTGTTGAGCTGGTATATCGACGACGGTCGATTGTTTTGCCTGCCGGGGATCGGTATGGCCGGGCGTTCCGGGTTATGAGATATGAGTTGAGATGGAGATGGAAGTGACGGAGTAGCATGCATATCATATTTTGTTGTTTCATTGTATTCCCTACTCAACCTCGTGGTTGACCCTGTGTATTCGTGAACAGCTGTGATGATCCAAATATTGGTGAGCAGACTTGACAGGTTTAAGAGATAGGACGGGAGCTTGATGGGCGTGAGACACTGGATCAGAAGACTTAGTAGCTAGATCATTATTTAGAAGACCTTCACTTTTATTTATGTTAGTTCTTGGTAATTTGATGTAAAAGAGGTTTTGTAATAATTAAGTTAAAGTAATTATATAATTTGCCTTGGAGTTTAATTTTTTATTCACTACCTCGGGAAACCGAGATGGTAACAAATCCCGGTTATTAGGGAATGTCTTGCTAGAGGCTCCTTCATAAATCGGGGTGTTACAAAGTGGTATCAGAGCGAACGATCCTCAGGCCTAAACCAATGAACCCAATGAACATAGGATGTGTCTAAATAAAATGAACCCCTGGGTAGGAACTGTTAGGAGCTCACAGTGCGGTTAAGAAGGCGCCCTTAATACGTGCTCTTTTGCCCTCTCAGTTTTGAACCAGGTAACCCGAGAGAAATTGAGTGAATGGGGTAGTTAGAAGGAAAACCTTGGATATAATCGAGTGGATGTACACCTTGAGGCCCATATATTCTAACCATGCTGCAGGACAACGTTACGGTAAGTATTTTGTATGAATGATGGCGTGATCATATGATGTTGTGGAGATGAGAAATAAAATTTTCGTGTTCAGGTTGATAATCGATGAAGTGTTGGATTGTGGTAATCGCGAGCGTGAAAATAACTGCGAATTGATGATATTTATCAGGATGGATGTTGAATGATGTGTTGATAGTACTATTATGTCTAGTGATATGCGGTTATGTGATCCCGAAGCCATGCTAGTATAGTATTGTGATAGTAATGAGAAACACTATTGAATTGCATGTTTCTAGTCATAGCAATCGTAATTTAGATGTAAGGAGTAGATCGAGATGCGAAGGGATTCTATGGGATAGATGTTTACGTAAGTACAAAGTGTGAGATTTAAGTTGGGATGGGTTAGTATACATAGTATGTTCATAAGAGCTTGTAACATAGTAAAGAATGACCTAGTGCTGAAACTCGTTTTGTTTGATTTTACTCTTTAATTGACCTTACTGCCATTTCTTTTCTGTTTATTGTCTATGGATGAAAATTTTATGAGAGATAGCCTCGTGAGTTAGAGTTCATTTGGCGTTGATTTTATGCTTATAGGATATACGGATTAGGAGTAATAAATATTTTAGTGGGCTGTGGTCAGGAAGTTCTTGTGCAGTGATGTTTTGACCAACGATTTTGTAAAAATCCTCATTTAAATTGTATTAATAATTTTTGCATAATTCCAACTCCATCGATCAGAAGATTCGCATATGTTTTCAAATTGATAAGCCACGAAAATTTTTGATGTTTCTATATTAAATGGTAAGTTTTGCAAACTGACCCAAGTTTCGGACCAATTGCTGTCACATACCTGTTTGGACCAACTGAGTTGTAAAATTCTTTAAAAATGAAATTCTTGTGCTTTAGACCTAATTCTTTTTCCCCTGTGTTTTTAACTCTCCGTATTTTATAAAAGTAATATAAATCAAATTTTAATCGAACGGTTATTTGTTCGTGGTCTTTGGAAGTTACAACGTGAATCATTACTTGTAAAATGTGCGTTCTATGTTGAGTTTTCATACAATTGTTTGGTTATTTCATGAGCCTTATTAATGTGACCTTATAATTTTTTTATATGATAATAGTAGCACGCATGCTCAGTAGTTATGTATCTTAACAAGTGATAAAAATTAAAGTTTAGTTGATAACATTGTTGGCATGATAGTATGAGTGAAATTGAATAGCTTAATTTGATTCTTAATCGAGGGTGAAATATTTTATACGAGTCCAGTTGTTTGCATATTTTATATATGTTTGGCATGTTGTAATATCTCTGGTGTGTTCATCATATTTGTATAGTGGTCGGATATATATAAATATAAAACTATATTGTCATATCTTGGTAAAGTTGGTGGCGTTAAATGTTAACTTGATTGTTCTAATATACTCGCATGAATATTTATAATAATTATGTTTAAATGTTTACACATGGATGGTAGTAATGAGTATGTCTAAATGTTCACACATGTAGGATGTCATCTGGGTTCTAATGTCTTTTATGTGAGTCTGTGTGCCTATAGTTATACTTATTACTTTCATTGCATTAATTTATTTCAGTTGAACCTAAACTTATAATATGATAATAAAATAGTGTTGTTGTTCCTTATTGGATATGTTCATAGTTGTATTGTCATGAAATGCTAAGGTGATTGTTGCAATTGTTAGAAAAAAAAATGTTTGATATAGTTACGATATTTGAAATATATTCTCGAACCGTCGCTATGAATTATATTTTGACGGAATTTTTTTTTTATGTCAGCTATGTTGGCCAATTATAATGAGATAACCCTTTGATGATTCACATGTTATGCGTATGTTTAAATGATAGTCGTTATAGTTACGTTTAATTGAGCCGCGAGTTGCCTATTTGTTCAAACCGTGCAAACCAGAGAACTTGTTCACCTTGATAATCTTTTGTCATAGATAATGTTTTACAAGTTATATGATGGTATATGTACATGTTTAAGTTGTTTATGCGATATCTTTTATTTTTGCTGAAAATGAATTATACTGAGTTGATGGATACAATTAAATGGTATGGTTGCTAAAATGTTAAACATATGTGTGATATGGAAGTAATGTTGTTGTCGTCACGGATCGTATGTTGTTACTTTTATTGGGAAATATGTTTTCAGAATTGATATCGTGCAAACAATTTTGATAATTTAAAATATTAATTATGAGTATGTTGTTGATTGTTTAAATTCATCGGCCTAATTCGTGACCTAAACCAGTGAGTGGGTAAATGGTTGTATGGACATGTCAATAAGATCCTGTGATTGTGATGGATAGTAGTGGTAGATCTATTTTCTGTGATATGTTTACAAATGTGAGAAGGTTCTTAAATTGTTTTGTTATTTTTACTCTCGCTCGTTCATGGTCTATAATTGATCCTCAAATTTGCTTAATTACATACATGTCCATTGCCCTCGTGCCTACTCTATCCCAACACCAACTTTGATTATGAAGACCATTCGTTAGTGAGCTATTTTCGTCATAAGCGAGGACGTGGTTGAGTTTTATTTTCTTATCGAGGTAACACGGTATTACCGTCCTTAATACTTTTATTATTGTTCGGGGTTGTATGGGTATGTGTCATTATTTGTCATCGTTTTATGATATCAATTTATACATGGTAATTGTGAATTTCTGGTGATTGTCATTATTTCGGTTTGCAATTATATAAGTACGTAGTATATATCTTTTTGTCAAGAGGGGGATTTTGGTGAGATGGGTTGGGTAGATTTGAATGACATATATGATTGGTTGAGCACAAGGATTGGAAATCTATAAGTTTGTAAAGGAAACAATTAGATTTGGTAATGGTTTGCAGTAATGGCTTTTCGTTTGGTTGCTAGGAGATAATGGAAGTACCACGTATTAATTAAGTTTGTGTTGTGCTATTGATTCTCATAAGATGGAGCTTAAGTTATACTACGATTTACCGTGTGGACTTGGGCCTTGAGTTGAGCCTTATTTTATTCGGATTTTCATATATTGATTTTTGGTTCGTATTGTATTAAATTGTCTAATCTTTGACCTGACTCGTGGGTGAGTAGCTTAGAGTTTTACTCTAGGTGTTGAGCACAGTTCTTTGAACCTTTGACAATATCGATATTAAAATTGAGATGGAAAGATGACGGTGTTCTCAGGTGGTTATTTAGTTGTTATACACTTGTGTTCTCAGGTAGTTATTAGTTGTAGTTAGTTGGGTTAAGTGAAGATGAGTTAAACTTCGGGACGAAGTTTATTTTTAGGAGGGTAGAATGTAACATTTCATGCCTGTTATATTTAATTGATGTGTCAAAAGTGTGTGTTAACTGTGTTAGAAATGCGTGATGTCCGTATGTACGATATACAATACCCTTTTGATGTTTGAGTATGGGAGCGAACTACGGGACGAAGTTCATTTTAAGGGGGGAAGACTGTAATACTCCGTATTTTATATAATCGATTAAACGGATATTATTATATATTAGTTATTATACATTTTATTTTGGTTGCATCGTAATATAGTGAATGTTATTAAGTCAGGTTTATATCGTATATGTTGAGTCGGGTTACATCACATTTTGTCTTTTGGGTCAAGGATCGTATCACCCATTTATCCATCTACTTTTACCCAATTACCATACCCGTTTAACCCATTTGCCTTACCCGGAACATGTAACCACCATTTACCCTAAACCTAATCTAAGAAGCCGCTCACCCTCTCCCTCTCCCCTCTTTTCGACGCACACCAACACACACACACACGATCAGCAGGAGGCGAGTGAGCAGCGAGCGTGACGGTGTATCAGAGAGTCGGCATGAGTGGTTGTTGGTGGTTCGAATCGTCGCTGGTGGTTGTACGAGCGGCCGTCGTAGGTAAGCACAGCCCTTCCCCTTTTTCTTTGGTTGTTTTAATTCGGGTCGCAGGGGTGGTTTAAGGGCTTGGTGGTGGTTTTCGTTGAGGGTAGTGGTTAGAGGGGACGGAGTCGAGTCTGGTGGCGGTGGTTTAGGCGGCTGACGGTGTTCGTGGTGGTGGCAGTAGCGGTATTGATGGAGGTGGTTGACGCGACTAGGCTGTGAACCAGGCCAGTTAACGGCTATGGTTCGACTCACCGGCCTGAGTCGACCCTGTTGGTGGTGGTCGACGACGGCCAGGCCTGACCTGGTGTCATGGCCTGGTGGTTGTCGACGTTAGGGGGTGGCGCGTGAGGCGAGTGTGAGGACGGAATTGGAGCGCTTGCGTGTCTTGTGTCGGGTTTGTCGCGTGAATTCGTTGCGATTATCTTTGAGACGGTGTTGAGTCGGGTTTGCGTAATTTCACGGAAATTACTAATATTATTATTATTAGTATTATTATTATTATTATTATTATTATTATTATTATTTTTATTAATCTTATGTAATTGTTAATTTTATAATTATTATTAAGTGTGTCGGGTTTGAGTACGAAATGTGAGTCGGGATTTATTTTAGGAAACTTCCATTTCGGAAAGGTTTCCATAAATAGTAACCTTCTATTTTGGGAAGTATTGCTATTTTAGGAAACATCTATTTTGGGAGATTCTATATTTAGTAACCTTGCTATTTTTGGGAACGGGATTAGTTGCAAGTAAATTAATTATTGTACGTATATGTTTAGGTGACGAGTTTCGAGTGGAGTACCTTTAAAGCATCTGCTTATCTGTCTGCTGCTATCTTTGAGGTAGGGAAATACACCTGACTTATCAGCGTTGTTGTTAAATTGTGTTGACTTGTTGTGTTTCATATGACCAAGCTGTGGACGTTGACTTGTTTCGTGGTTGTTGATTTACGTTATGATTCATATACTGGAATGTGGTTGACTGAATTGATCGTGTTGAGTATGTTATCACAACATTTGGTAGCTGGCATGATTTCATTTATTGATATACATATTGTGTTGTATTGATTATTGTTGAGCATTTCATATGCATTGGAGTTGGAGGATGGTGTGGTAGTGACGATGTTGAGATACGATGTGACGTGGTGATAAGGCCCAGGCTGGTTCTGCAGGACTTGCCCTGGTGTCCTCAGCTATTGAGCTGGTATATCAACGACGGTCGATTGTTGTGCCTGCCGGGGATCGGTATGGCCGGGCGTTCCGGGTTATGAGATATGAGTTGAGATGGAGATGAAGGTGAAGGTGACGGAGTAGCATGCATATCAAATTTTGTTGTTTCATTGTATTCCCTACTCAACCTCGTGGTTGACCCTGTGTATTCGTGAACACCTGTGATGATCCAAATATTGGTGAGCAGACTTGACAGGTTTAAGAGATAGGACGGGAGCTTGATGGGCGTGAGACACTGGATCAGAAGACTTAGTAGCTAGATCATTATTTAGAAGACCTTCACTTTTATTTATGTTAGTTCTTGGTAATTTGATGTAAAAGAGGTTTTGTAATAATTAAGTTAAAGTAATTATATAATTTGCCTTGGAGTTTAATTTGTTATTCACTACCTCGGGAAACCGAGATGGTAACAGTCCGGTTTATTAGGGAATGTCTTGCTAGAGGCTCCTTCATAAATCGGGGTGTTACATACCTCGTAGGACAACTTTTTGTGACAACGTAATGGAGTCCTAAATGTTTAATAACATTCGGTGCCAGGTCGTGGATAGGACATCCATTGTGTTCCTATAGTCGATTCTTTTGACTATCGACTGTCTCTTGAGATTAAGGCGGTTTTTGGGTGACTTTGGTTTCTTTCTCACGGTCTGCCGTAACTGGAGGCTAAGTAGTTTTTTTATGGGTCATTTCATACTGTGCTTACATCTCCAGGATTCGAGTTGAGGAAAATATTCAACCCTTATCAGGTATAGTTATTTCTCAGGGCCACTCGAGGAGTTGTAACTGAAATGCATGGCCATGCTCGAATGTTGATTCGTTTATCAGTTAAGTTACTCTCTAGTCGGGGAAACCACTCTTGATATTGATCACTTGTAAAATACGACCTTTGTGAATGCGGATTTTCAAATTGTTTTACATTGAGTGGGAGAAATTTTAGGATATGAGAATCGGTTATCGCACATACACTTGTGAGGACAAGTGGGAGTTTGTTGGAGCTTGTGTCCTCCACAAATTAGTGTGATAACATTTGTAAATCTCTTACAGGTTCACAACGGTATACTTCGTATATTTAATCAGTTGATTAACGTTTACCTAATAACGGTTGGCTTGCTAGAAAGTTTGACATTATTATCATACAGATGGCGGTGATCAACTGGTCCCTAAAGGTCACACCTATAGGATGTGTTTGAGAAATGTGGTTATAGAAATATAATCACATTGATGCCCAAAATGACTAAAAAGTTAGTCAACGTGTTGATGAGATAATTATTTAATGAAAATTAAATAATAATAGTTGAGACGAATTAACTGTCAATTCGTAAATTAAATATAATAAGTTATATTTAATTAAATGTATGTAATGTTAGCTTGGACGAATTAATCTGTTAATTCGTAATTAAATATAATCAGTTATATTTAATATCAACAAGATGAATGTGTCATAGTGGTAATAGTGAGGGTACACATACCAAGAGGTCTTGGGTTCAATCCTCACTAGATGACAATTCAACACATTTTATATATTTTTGGAAAGACCAAAAATAAGGAGATATACTCCTTATTTCGGTCAGTTGGGACGAGATTAGGAAAGATATTATTCTTTCCTAATTGACTCCATAATTCGGTTAGTATAAGAAAGAAAGGGAGAAAATTATTCTACCCTAATTCTTTTTCTTGACCTAGCCTTCTCTCTCATCAGGAAAAAAACACAAAAAACAACTAAATTTTACAGAAAATTTTAGATCGATTCTAGCACAATCAATAGGGCATATCTCATATCGTCTTGGGTGCAACTGATAGGCGAATATCAATTTTGATATTGTTCTTAGGCCATTTTGCTAGGACCGAAGGTTAATTCTGAATCCTTTATACTTTGTTTATGTATTTTGTTTATGACTATTGATCATCACTGTTAAATTCGTTATAATCCTTCAATATTAAGGGAAGTATACAGATTATTTCCCACAATATTATCACTACCCGAACCATATAATCATAAAAACCCCCAAATCCCCAATTTAGGGTTTAACCAATATTAACCAAACGATTTAAAAAAGATATGTAGAGCTTACCCTCGACGCAAGGATCACAAAGGTATAAAGAACGACAAGATCCGATACTTCTAGCTCCGGAATTTGTTAATAATGCGGCGAGCATGATTCAACGTACCTTCTAATCTTCTCTTGAAGGTTTTTAGATTGTAAAAGTGTTTTGAGAAAAGTGACGAAAGCCTTATATATCATTCCCGCATTATTAATAAAACCCGTCAAATATCACCCGTAAGCCCACTTACTCGATCGAGTAAGTCTAGTACTCGATCGAGTGCCGCTTACTCGATCGAGTGCCAAGGCTACTCGATCGAGTACCCTACTGGCAGACTACTGTTTCTAAAATCAAAACACCATTACTCGACAGAGTAAGGCCCACTCGATAAAGTACCCATAGACTCATAAAACCGTAGTATTACAGTCTTCCCTCCTTAAAAAGAACTTCGTCCCCGAAGTTCAACTCATACTCAAAACAAACATACAAACTCGACCAAGACACAACAACGCAACTAAGAACTCGAAACGAAACCCCAACCTATAAAACACAAACTCTTAACACTACTCCACCAACTATGTCTACCTCCACAACATGACTCACGATATCATATCAACTCCATTATATCTCTCTCGACACTAACTCCATACACTACCAACTACCATCCACAAACACTGCTAGCTCCGTAATATATCATCCACTAGCAAATCCAATAACAAGATATTCATAACACCAAATGAAATGCTACAGGTACAACTGTTAACATCTATCAACTACGTGATACTATTTCTGCCACGACTCGTGGTAGACTCGTCCCTCCAAGCACCGGCTAAGCTCCTCATATCAACCTGCTAAGACCGACTGCTCACCATAATGAATCACGGCAAACACAACACAAGAAGAAACACAAACAACACCACAAAAGGTCAGTAGCTGAAGGAACGCACAATACTAGATACAACAAACATACACCCAACACCCCTTTCAATCCCCAACACTCCACTGACTGCCCGAAGGTCAAGTCCTGCCAGATTACGGCCGCAACCAGTAATCCTCACCGCTAGTGGGGGACCGCAGTCGTTCCCACCTAAGCCCCGCTCATCAATACCGAGCGCAAACCCATGTTCCTGAATGTGCACATCCCCTTTTGTGGCGGGTTCCACAAAAGGCGAATTAAGGGCGTAAAGCCACTCCCGCAAGTGACTCCACTCCGCCGAGGGAGCACCTCGCGAACCAGAGACAAACATACAACAACCAACTACATTCAATCCACACTACCAAGGACAATACCAATCCAATTAGACACTACAATCAACATACTAAACAACCAACGGTACTGAGTAGGAAAACCTACCTTTAGCAATCCGCAAAAATACCGCATACGACCATAAGACGACAAGCAACCACAATAACCACCTATTACAAACAGTATGACAACTCCATTACTACTACCACAACCATAACCAAACTAAGGAAGACGATGATGGTAATGACGACATACCTATACATAGCGTTCTGGCGACAAGACCGCTACCCGACTCATACTTCCTATCCCCATGGTGTCTCAACTCACAAAAGGCTCCAAAGGATGAAGATGGATGAGGGAGAGAGATGTGACGACAATTAGGTTTAGGATAAATGAAATAAAAATGATTTTGGTTTCACGACACCACGATTTATATTTAACCGCTGAACTCCAGTTACTCGATCGAGTATGGGACTTATTCAATCGAGTGGCCTCTACTCGATCGAGTCACATAGCTACTCGATCGAGCTTCCTAAACTCACAGGGTTATTATGTCACAAGATTGAACTCGTAGGGTTTCCAATGGTTAAGACATGTGTCTAAGGTCAGTCAACGGGTCCCTAACAGGATCGGGTATTACAATATTCCCCCCTTAAAAAGAACTTCGTCCCCGAAGTTCAACTCATCCTCAACTCATCATCCCCCACCACCCAAGATGTAACATGAACTAGGGTCACTGACGACAATTCATCCTGACATGGATAAACTGTGACACCCCCATACTCCGAGTGCCTTACCAGGACCACTTAAGGTATGATAACATCATCATCTCGGTTACCCGAGGCAATGATACTCAAATAAATGATAATGAAACGTATTTAAATGATAACAAAGTTTAGGTGATACAACAAAGTCCCAAAAATTGTAAAAAGAAAATACAATTGTTCTCTAAGAACTAAAGTACTCAAACAACTAAATAAACACAGCGGAAGACTCTAAGACCGGTGGTGACTCCATCCTAGCTATCCCTCGCATAAGCCATCATACCTGCTCAACAAGTGCTCACCATCCCCGAATAGATCACCAAAGTTTTTAAAACAGTTAACGGGGTCGGTACTGATTACATAAAATAAATACCATAAAGGAACAATATCACAAACAGCTCAAACAGCTCAAACAAATCTCCAGTATCCATCTCCAATCTCCACACAACTGACTACACACTAAAGTGTGTAGTCCTGCCAGAATACCCATCGCAACAAGTACTCTACGCCGCCAGTGGGGGACCGCAGCCATACCCACCAAATCCCCGCTCATCTCCATCGAGCGATAAACCCAAGTTCATTAATATGCACATCCCCCTTGTGACAAAAACCACACGGGACGAATTAAGGGCGTGAAGCCACTCCCGCAAGTGACTCCACTCAGCTAGGGACGCACCCCGAAGATCACAGACAGTTACACAACTAATCAACAATATACTAACATCAATCACCAAAACCAAACCAATATTATAATTAATCAACAATCACAACAACAATCACCAACACATTATATAGCCAATACTGAGTAGGGAAACCCTACCTGGAAACCAATCACCAAGAACGTCACAATCGGCTAATCACAATCGTTCTTCAACGAAATCATCTCCTATAAACACATAATCGTACAATCACAATCTAACATCAACCATACTCCCCAAAAATCCCAAATTACCCAATTAGGGTTTCAAATAAAATCAATGAAACGATATAAAAATCATACTAGGAGCTTACCCACAATGCGACGGTCTCACAGGCGTAAAGAACTCAACGATCCGACGACTCCAGCCCCTAGGTTTTTCCAACAACGCGACGAGAGAGAACTACGTAACTTCTTTTTCTTTTGAAAGGTTTAGAAAGGTGAAAAAGTGATTAAAGAAAATGACGGAAAACTTTTATATTAAACTCGCGTTATTAGCAAAACCCGTCAAAACAAACCCGTAAAACACACTTACTCGATCGAAAAAGTGACTTACTCGATCGAGTTCCACACGTACTCGATCGAGTACCCATCAGGCAGACTACTGTTTCGTATAAAAACATACTTACTCAACAGAGTAAGTTCCACTCGATAGAGTACCCATAGACATAGAAAACCGTAGTATTACACAAACACAACCATTCCCATATACCACCCATTTGTTTACGTCGACTACTCATCATCATAATCTACCTTTGCGAGCATGACCAACAAATACAACCCCCTACCGAGTCACCAACCACGTACTACACACACAAAATGACATATTATCGCAACTGTTACTTCCACTCTACCAACCAATTTGAACATTGCCCGACTCCATATACCATACATATCATGCCTATCTGGCACAACCATTCCATTTACTCATCCAACAATTAATCATTAATATCCAATGTGTTGTAAATTATCAGTTAATTATACAATAATAGGTTTAACATTCATTAAAATTATTTACACAGCACTTATATTGCACCACGATTTAACAATTCAAATTACTTAATAATTTTTTTTCTTAACAATCACACACTTTACCGTCACACAACCAAAGTTTAAATCTGAAGCTAACAAAATAGAGTACAACATAGTGAACTTTTACCAACAATCTACTCGAAATATGATATTTTTGTCATTTTCCTCATGCGACATTACTCTTCCCCTCTTAAAAGGAACTTCGTCCCGAAGTTCACCTTAAAGACGAGATATAAATACTACACGAAATGATAAATCCACATAATCTAGACATTACAAAACCATTAACATATGCTGAGACCAACAATTATCATAGTACTTTATTGACATTATATGCATAATATGTATACGTTTGTGTACACTTAGGGAAAACAACCAAAAAATGAATTCATGAAACGCAGCGCCATCGAACCAATGTATGTGAACATTACGTACTTGGTGTGAGACATGACTACCAGCTTAAAATTATCATTTATGACGATACAATTCAACCACCGTTTAGAAAGATTAGCAATTAACTAAAAGCATGACCTCATATGAAACTAATATAAACCACCTTGATAGCCCATGTAGCGTAAAAGAAATATAGAAACATGATTAACAAACATGACATAAGATATGATCAACCATTCTTTCTCACAAGTCCAAAGAACGGAGTATAGGGTTCAATAGGGGACACTCGATCGAGTTGAAGGCACTCAATCGAGTCTGGAATAGGCTACTCGATCGAGTGGGGCATACTCGATCGAGTACCTAGAGGTCAGTACACTTCCTAGGTCATACAGAGCAGGTACTCAATCGAGTAGAGGGCACTCGATCGAGTATCCGCTGGTCAGTTCACCCTTCAGCGCAACATGATGTGAAGAAATCATAGCCAAACTCCGGGGTTTCACCCTGACATCATCCACCTACATTACGAGTCCAGACAAATCCGACAAAACACGGACTTATGGCCAGTTACAAACCAAAGTAAATCCAATGTATGAAGAAACAAAAGAAACAAGTATCAAGAGTCTACTCGACAACAACAACAAGAAGAAGAAACAATCACTCGAGGTCGCCACCTCGATCCTCCACCATCTCCTCATCTCCTCCTCCTCCACCATATGTGTCGGCTCCAGATGTGCCTCCTCCTGCAGTAGCTCCTGTACCTGGGTCTTCTCCTGCTCTCCATGGCGCCAGACAACCGAAGGGATAGCTCTCAGGGACTCCCCATGTGGCCGGATCCACTCCATAAGAGGGAAAAACTCCACTATCGTTCCCGAAACCTCGCCACCAAACTGGTTGGGCCAGGTTGGGCCCAATGCCTTGCATGTATGCCATCTCATGACTGGTTTTGGAGCACTAAGGCGTTGGACACCCTCTCCTAGAGCTCACTCACCTGCATCTCGAGGCTAAAAGAGGAAGGGTAACTAAGGTACTGGTATCGTGGAAGCACGAGCTGCACTGGCTGAGTCTCACCAACCATCTCTCTCACTCGTCTGGGACCTCTCCCCACCCTAGGTGCCTGGTCCTCAGGTCTAGCCTGTTCTCCCCCGGTCGGCTCCGACATTACCTCCAAAAGGCCCTCATCTATCAGGTACTACTGTCGGGCAGGGGGCGGCCTCATCGTCATCTGAGTCCAATGCAACCACAACTGCAGTCAAAGGCTCAGTCACAGGAAGAAGCTCTGGGTTGGGTACTCTCATCCAACTCATACCCTACACCCTCCAAGCTAGCCCACCACCCACCAAGGTCCTCAGCAATTTCTAGTCGATGAAGTAAGCCATGTCCATAGTGGGCACAACCGGAACCATAGGTTTGAGAGGCAAGGTGGCCTCAAAGCTAGTCAACCTTTCAGCTAAACGGGTGGCAATAGCACCACAACTCAAGTACCGGGTCGAACATGTGGCCATCAAGGCCAAACTAGCATAAACGATGGCCGAGGCACTAAAGGTAACGCGCTGCGCTCAGGTGGGGTTCAGGTAGGAGACCAACAACATAATCTCATAGGAGTTAAGCTTACTTACATCCCTCGTATCATAGAGTAAACAAGTCAAGGCTCGGAGGAAGATCTTCAAAGTGACATGTTTAACATCATTAATCAACATATTACTTGAAGTAGGGGCAGGTCTACCGGTGAAGCAAGGCATGTAGCTACTATCCCCACACTCAGTCGGGATATCTCTAAGAGATCCCTTCTCGGGTCGCACAAGTCTAAGGTAAGAAGCAAACTGGTCTATGGAGAAGAAAAAGCTGATGTTCATCAGACGGAAATCCACGGTCTTTGCTACCGCATCATAAGCAAAGGAGCTCATGAACTCAAAGGTCAAGAAAGGGTAAGAGTGATTCCTAAGATGATATAACCCCGCCAAACCCAGGGTCTCAAAGATGTGTCTCACATCCACCTCTATCTTCAGGTCATCAAGAATGCCCGTGTCGATGCATCTAGTGGGTTTCCTACGACATTTCATCAACTCAACAAAAGCATCTCTTTGCTTGAAATCAGCAAATACTACGGTAGGGTACTCAGAAAATGGTGGAACACTAGGTCCCTGACTCCCCTCTCCCACCTCAGGCTCGGTGGCTCTTGACCTATTGCTCTGACGGGTTACAGGTGCGGCTCTTGACATCTGTTTCAACATGTTTTTAGCCACACGAATCGGATTCTTACTTGATCAAAATGAACTTTTCAAAGTATTCATGGATAGAGAAACAACAACTTAAAGTAAACCTTTTTAAGACAACCAAAAGTTTTCTAATTCACTTTACTCTCATAATTTCATAAGAGATGATTTCAAAGCTTCAAAACACAAATTTTTTGCAATTGTAAGGAGTATGAAGATCCTAACCATACAAAAATAACTTCACAAAGAGATTGTGACACCCTCATTTATCGCGGAAAAGTAAACACGTAATTCTAGAATAAAACAGCATGGATATGTTTGTAATAGGTTCATTTGGGTAAAAACCTGTAATTTTTAAAACCTGAACCTGTTATAAAGATATCCAAATTGGAAGGTGTCAAAACATACAAGGTCTAAATAGAAGTTTCGCAACATAACCATTGCTAAAGTCGCGAATAGCAAATTATACAACCAAATGTAAAGAGGGAGACATATGTCCCTAAAATGTATGTGACATAAAAAGTGTTTAAGGGTCACAATAAAATAAAGCCAATCTAGGTTCCAAGGTTACTTTGCTCGCTACCTCGTCCATGTACCCCATATATGCATCACCTACCTGTCATTCGCATTTTATACAAATACGAAAGCCACAGTCAGTGGGGAGTAACTCCGAGTTCTCCCAGCCACGAAATGTCATAATTAATATAACATGTAAACATAAGAATATGAATATGAATAACACATAGCCTTAGCATATAGATGCTAGACAATCGTGCTTATCATGTGAACAACAATATAACAACACATAGTCCTAGCATGTGATTACTAGACCGACTCATACTACCCTATCATGTGAATCACATAACATCCGGGAATCCAAACTCTATCAACCATAGCCGGCTTGCATCTCACCTTCTATGATTCATAGAATCATCAAACAAGAAAGGACAATATATCTAGAGACAGGCATAAGTTCCTAGTACAGTCAATAGTCACTTTGTAACTCGAGTCTATACCACGAGGTAGGGAAGCTAGTATTTTGGCTCAGAGGTTAATATGAATAAAACATGGCCAAAACACCTAGTATCTTGGCTTAGAGGTTACATTTAAAACATGGCCAAGATACGACTCAACCCTAATCCTAGACTGCGCAGACCTAGAGAAATGCGGATAAAACCACCGCACCCAAGACTCATGATAAAACCACATGAGTACCCTAAGGAGTCCACCAAAGGGTTGGCTAGTACTTAAGCTGACCATCTACTCACAAAATAGGCGAGAAAGGTCATGCCCCACTTGGATATAAACCCACCAAGCCAGGAACACAAAGGCTATTAAGTCAGAACATACACTCGTCAAAGACTATAATGGCCTATCTATGATGAAGGCCGAAATACTCACCTAGGACCTAAATAAAACCAATCTAGGTCCCAGCTTGAATACTTTAGCCCACACCACACAAGACAAGTAAGACACCCAATTAACCATAAGAGAGGCAAAGAGTCCAAACTTGCACACTCAAATGATCATACACACCCTAGCATATGAAAGGTTACGCAAGAGCATATTCAGCTGACAATCCAACAATATCTCCAATATCAGTAATAATGAAATTCCAGCTAACAGTTAATCTCATAATTCATGAGAACAAGCTAAAATGGCAACAAGGCAAGAAGACTCAAGTATAAGGCAACCAATTCATCCAACAACCAACATGTGAAATGATAATCACAAATATTAAGGCATCAACATAAAACATCCAAAAACAACCAATCTCACCTCAAAGACAAACCCTCGACCCGAGTCCCGCGACGGGTCATCGGTCAAATCGAGGCTGACCGGTTTAAACCTAGTTTGACCAAACTCGTTCGGTCAATCTGGCCCAGCTCAGAGTCTTGGCCTATTTTGGCCCAAATCACAAATTTTATCGCAATATTATTCTCATGCTATTTCCAATTTCTATCATGTGAAAAACGAAAGTAAAACATTATCAATCACCTAAACACTTATCAAACAACAAACACAACATCAACTACTAATGTGACATTAATTCGTCGAGTAACTCGGAATAGTTACCTTAAGCTAGCAAAGAGACAAGCAATAAACTTGAGAAAGCTTCTAAAACCCAAAATTACTCTTCATCTTCAACCACATATGAGGCACCTAGAATAATTATATGAAAGGACGATATTAACGAATTATCGTTATATAAAATATGAGACGGAAATTAATTTAATTATATTTTAAATAAACCAAACTAGCGTCAAAACAATTTATAGACACGGCTCAAAAGTTATTATGACAACCTCAAACTCGGCCTAACCACTAACTACACATGGCCTCAAACTCGTGACTTAGCTAGGCCACTGCCTAGGCCACGGCCAGCCACGCTTAAGCTACGACCAAAGCACGCCGCCTGCCTCTCATAACCCGCCACCACACAGCTCATAACTAGCTCATAACTAGACTGCAAGAGACCACCCATGACGACTACCCACGGCTGCCAAACAGCCGTGAAACCATTCCACAATCCGTGATGAAAACATGGTCTAAGTGTCCAGATTTGCGTTCTCAAAACCCGCCCCAAGCACTCATCCTTATGACCCAACTCGCCCCCAAACATGTTCAAGTGAATCGTCTCAACCTCGGGCCGCTCTTACGCCCCAAAAATAGTCCCGAAAGGCACCATTTTATCCATCCCAAACTGCCCCAAAACAATCCATACATGTCAGCATACACCGTCTTAAATATACCACTTACTAACTAGCATCCCAAATGATCCCTAGAGGTCAGTATACACCTTCTCAATCACCTCCACATATCAATATACACCGTCTCAACTATACAACTGACTAATTAACATCCATAAGGATCCCTATATATAATTATACACCGTCTCAATTATAAAACAGACTAACCAGCATTCGAAATAAACATATTTTACAAGTAATATCGAGTAATCTATAATTGTTACCTTTTTCCGATTGAACTAATCATTTATGACTAACAAATCTTCTACAAGACCGTCTATCTTAGCATCTACAACCGTCTTATAATAAATAAAGCTGAAAGTATAAATTGGGTTTGTAAAAATACATGACGAAAATGAATGTTACTTACATCGGAATGACGAGAACAACGAAAGGAGCGCTATGGAACAAAAATAGTAGAAAACGGATGAGAAACAGAGGGATGGAATTAATGTTTGGAACAAAAATTGAAAACGTGAAAAAGAAAGAACAATCCAGAGGGACGAAGAAGAGAAACAGGCGTGAAAGAATGAAAGAATGAGTGACGAGCTTGCTTGCCTGCTATATATTATACGTACGTTTCTTCGTCGTTAAGAAACTTCGATAGTTATTAAAACCGTTTCGAGTTAAATTTAACCGGTTTAAGAAAGAGTCTCATAAATGAAACAGAATCAATAATAAATAAGTTTAAAGAATGAAAAATAAAATAAACTCAGATAGTTAACGGAAATAATAAGAAATCGGCTTTAAACGGAATTATTAGCGATTTTTACGAAACTAACGGATATTAATAAAAATTGCTAATTTAGTGAAATAAGCTCAAAATAGCTAATTGGACGGTTTTGTTCCCAAAATCCATCTCGGGTTCACTTAAAACAACTTTCATAAGGACTCGTAAAGAAACGGAAATTATTAAATAAATAAACTCGAACTAACTTCAATAAACTCGAACTAACTTTAAATAAACTTATTAATGATTATTAAAATTAACGTATCGAATTATTATGAAATTAATTAATTAGCTAAGCATATATATATAAATCGTTAAATGATGTAATTAAATTCAAAATAGCAATTAAAAGAATTTTATCCAACTTAATAAAATACGGGGTGTTACAGAGATTATTATTACAAAATTTGGGGCGAAATTCATTTTTGGGGCACTTTTAAGGCGGAGTTTTAAGACGAAAAATTTGGGTGAAATTAGACACCAAACATGATACCAATAGCATCCTTTAGTCTATTTTTCCCTTTTAGGTATGCAAAAGGTGAACAAAAATCAAATTTGTAGAATAAACCCTAGAAATTTCGGCCCAAACATACTCACAAATCGGTTTGATTTTGCAATTTTTAGCGTCAATAACAATGATTTGAAGTGATTCTTACCAAAATACTGTAATACCCGCCCTTTTAGAGACCTTTTGACCAGCGTTGACTGACCTTGGGAGCGGGAATAGTCTTAGAAGTGAGTGCCAAAACCATCTTGGGTTCCGTGTTAAGAGTGGTACTCGATAGAGTAGAGGCTACTCGATCGAGTAGCTAGGTTACTCGATCGATTAGGGGGCCACTCGATCGAGTATGTTGGGTACTCGATCGAGTACCGAGTTTTCAGCGAGGGTTTTATATCGCGTTTTGTTAAATCCGCATATCACTTCCGCCACTTTCCTCCTATCCTTCAGTCACCTCTTTCCCCTTCCCTTCACCTCAAAACCTCCATGGAAGCCTTCTTGAAGATCCTTGTGCCTTAGGAGAGCGTCACTTGAGTCGGGTAGCGGTCTTTTGCTGAGTTTCTCCCAATAGGTATGTCGTAATCATCACCCGTGTCCTTGTTCTTTACAGTTAGGGTTTGCTTGTTAGTAATAGATAATTGTATTGTGGTTATAGGCTTCGCTTGGTCGCTGGATATGTTGTTTGTCGGCATGGATTGGTTGCAGTTGCCTAAAGGTAGGTTCGCCTACTCAGTTTCTGTGGATGGTCTAGTATGTCGGTCGTTGTGATTGTATTGTGATTGCTTAGTATCGTAGTTATATTGTGACGGTTGTGATGGTGATTGTGGTTGTTGTTTCTGGTTCTCGAGGCGTGTCCTCGGCTGAGTGGGGTCACTTGCGGGAGTGGCTTCACGCCCTAGTTTCGCCCTTCGTGGAACCCGCCACGTAAGGGGATGTGCACATTAATGGACAGGGTTATCGCTCGATATGATGAGCGGGGCTTAGGTGGGAACGGCTGCAGTCCCCCACTGGCAAGGCTGGTCCAGTGGACAGTCAGTGACAGAGATTGGTTGGATTATCGTGTTTGTGTATGAGATTGTTAGCGTTGTATTGTGTTGATAATTGTAGTTGTTGTTGTCGTATCTTATCTCAGTACTGACCTTGTGTGGTTGTTTGTTTGTTATGTGTCTGTCGTGATCCGTTATGGTGAGCAGTCGGTCTTAGCAGGTGTTGATGTTGTTGATAGCTTGAGTCCGGGCAGGGATGAGTCTTCACGAGATACGATAGTTATAGCGAGTAGTCTTTGAGTTGTATCTTTTATATCGTTTGTTGGTTAAATCACTTGTAATATAATATAATAGTTCTTTTATCGACATTTGATTATTACTGTCCTCGGGCAACCGTGATGGTAACGCCCTTATATGCTAAGGAAGGCCTAGTTAAGGCTCCTCGGGATATGAGGGTGTTACAAAGTGGTATCAGAGTGACGATTTTGGAACCTGTAACAAATGAACATAATGAACGTAGGGAGTCCAATAAAATGAACCTGGTGTATGTGTAATGGGAGCCCCAGCTGATGCTAGGTTTTGGGTGAGTAAGCGCCCTCATTTTTAAATCTTGGCCCCATGATGCTTAAGCCAGTCACAGGGTATGGGAATGTGGAGTCCGTGTGTATATGTGTGATGTGTATGCTAATTGTGTCGGAGCTACCTGTAGTTGAGCCCTAGTTAGCGTTAATAAGGATGTAATAGCTGTATTTGGGCCGTGCTTAGTGAAGTTTTGGGCATGCATAGTGAGCTTGTATGATGATTGTGGGATATGTGACAAAAGTCTAATTGATAAAAATGCTTGGGAATGTGAATGGGTGTGCTATAATAGAAGGATGGACATGTTGGTGTTTGCTTAAGTTGATGGTGACGGTAGTCATGTACGATTCTATAAACCCTACCGTGAGTACAATAATGATGGTTATAGAATTGTTGAATTATAATTTGAAACATAGCATATAGTAATGCGTTCATACCTTGTTTATAGGTTGAAATTTTTCCGCTGCGTAATAATTGATTTGTGTAAGATGAGTTGCTTATGATTGAATGTAGAACATGATAGAGTAATTGGTTATGAGGATATACAATTATATGTTATATGAAAGAATGATTATATGTGCCATGTTATTGTGAAAGCGAGTTTGGTAGCGATGTGTTAAGACAAGTTTTAAGCATGATAGGATTACATGACTAAGCTTATGAGTGACTCGGTAGCAGGTAAACCGAGTTGGGTAGTTGTGTAGCGTAATGTGGCATACACCTTAGGTGTTGAGACGATACTTAATGCTTGAGTAATAATAGTAATGCGGGAATAAGCGTGGTTATTAGTGCCGAATTCCGAACTTAGTTTGGAATCGACACGCGGTGTTGTTTTGCAGGTATCTTCGATTTACTTCGTACTTCTGACCGAGTACTTAACTATACTTGACCGAGTGCGAGTGATTACTAGACCGAGTAGACCTCACTCGATCTAGTTAGGAAGCTATGACGTCGGGATGTGGAAAGATTTCCTACAGATACTCGACGAAATAGCTCCTACTCGATCGAGTAGGGTGGTACTCGATCGAGTACCCTAGGCACTCGATCGAGTAGGTTACTGTACAGTGAGACTTATGGGTTTATTAAAACCCCAATTCTTTCTATTCTTCCCATTCATCTCCTATATTTCGAAAACCTAAGTCTACAATCCTCTCAAAATCTCTCATACTCTGGGGTTAGTGGTGATTCTTGGGGTTGATTTCTTTGCTTAATTTCGTTTCTTTACTTTGCTACTCAATCAAGGTATGCTTTTCTTCCTAATTTACATGGTTTGTTGATTTGGATGTGTTAGGATAAGGATAAAATCTGAAATTTTCGATTCATATGGATAGATTCTTGCTTTTAATAGCTACAATATGATTCACATGCCTTCATTCCATGTTTGTTGATGACTAATTGCTATAAATGAGACTAGAAATTGCAAAGATTGAACCCGAAATTTCTAGGGTTTCCAAAATTGAAATTGATTTTTGGTTGTTTTACAATGGTTAGATGGTAGAATTGAGCCCTATGTATTGTTTATATCATGTTGAAGGATAGATTTCAATGATTTTACCTTATAAAGTTGCCTTAAAACTCCGTCTTAAAAGTGCCTCAAGTGGAAATTCGTGATCTATAATTGGAATTTGGTGTGGTATATGACTGTTTAAGTGAAGATTGAACTTCAATATGATAATAGAGACGATAATTGATGAAAAATATGCCAAAATTGTTACAGCTGTAAAGAGCGTCTGGAAAATTTAATTAAGTTGTTGTTCATAATATTGAAGGGTGATGATGATATGTTCTAAGTTATTCTTTTCCATGAACTATTAAGAATGCCTCGCATGTGATTAGAAGTGTGTTTGGAACAACCTTTAGAATCATGCTAGGATATTCGAATTTGTTGAGCATGTGTAATCACCATGATAAATTCTTCACAACCGTGGCTTATGAGTAGTGGTAAACTGAGCTTATATGTCAAAATTGGGAAACTGTTGGTGAATGTGTGTACCTAGCTTAGTATTCAAAGTTAACGGCATGAATTATGTGCTTCACATGTCGAATTTGTTGGTGAATTTGAGTGCCTAACTGAGTATGTAAAGTCCAAATTACATGAAGTATATGCTTTACGTGTTATGCAAGTTGCTTAAGTAATATGCTGAAACAGATACCGAGACTGAACATAGGAACTCGTCAAAGTAAACGGGGGAGGGGTAATCCACCTGAGATGGGGGAAGGGAGTGGACCTGTGGTACCCGCAGTTCCGGAGTATCCTTCTGTTGTTTTTGTTGATTTCAAACAGCGAGAGCGTTTTGTAGTTTTACAAAAACGCAAGATGAGACCAACGAGGTGTATAGATACTACATTGTTGGAGGAATTGGAGATAGAGACGGATGTCCGTCACATATTTGAGAATTTGGGCCTTATGGGTTTGTATAGGCTGAGGAAACACTCTTATCCTTTTCTTACCTTGGAGTTCATGAGCTTCTTTATCTATGACCCCGCTGGCCAGACCGTTGAGTTTCGGTTGATGAACACTAGTTTCTTGCTTTCTATGGACCAATTTGCTTCTCACCTTGGGTTGGCCAAGCCTCCCAAGGACTCCATCACTGATATCCCTGCTGAGTGCGGTGTCTGCCGCCTAATGCCTTGTCTGACCGGGAAACCAGCTCCCACCTCAAGTAACATGCTGATTAATGATGTTCAGCATGTCACATTGAGGATCTTTCTTCGTTCCCTCTCGAACCTCCTCTATGATCGACCGGATATCGCATAAGTCAATAATCATGAGGTGTTACTTCTGATGTCTTACTTGAACCCGGAGCGGACCAGGAAAGTGGTCTTTAATGCTCCTTCCTTGGTTTGTGCTGCCCTTGCCTTGATGGCTACTGCCTCTTCCCGGTACTTGAGTTGTGGCGCTATCGCCACTCGGTTAGCTGAAAATCTAACCTCTTTCGAGGATTCTTCGGAGTACGTGCCTCTAGCTACCCCAGTGCCCACTATGGATCGTGAATACTATCTCGACCTGAAATGGTTGAGAACTTTGGCTGACGGTAACCTAGCTTGGAGGGTGTGGGGCGTGAGTTGGATGAAGATTCTAGCTCCTGAGCACCTCCCACCGACGGAGCCCTTAGAGCCGGCGGTAGTGACGGTGGACTCCGATGAGGAGGAGGAGGATGTTGATAGACCCCGCCATCTGCAGACCTACCTCATCGATGACACGATTCTCGAGGTGATGCCAGAGCCGAAGAAGGGCGAGAATGCGTCAGTTGTGGCAGTGGAGAGACCTAGGTTGGGGAGAGGACCCCGTCGAGTGAGGGAGAGGACCTCGGAGACTAGGCCACGGCCGGTGGCACCACAGCAGCAGCAACATCCTTTTCCGTGCTACCCTTACCTCGACACCCCGGAGACGCGATCCAGCTACTTGGCGGAGAGAGTGTCATCTACCTTGACACTCCGGTACATGCACGAGATGGCGTACGCTCAGGGGATAGGGACCAAGGGACCGCATCCGGTTTGGTGGAGTGGAGTTGGGGACTACACAGGGGTTTTCCATTCCTACGAGGTGGATCAGTCGACGTGGGGGACACCTCAGTCCTTTACCTACGGTGGCTTGACTCCATGGTACGTGGGCCCAGGAATAGGAGCAGGAGTGGATGCGGGGATTGGGTCACAGGGAGCAGGTACTTCTGGCGGTGGTGGTGATGATGAGGTGATGGTTGAGCAGCAGCAGCAGCAGCAGGAGGAGTGATACTCCTTGTACTTATCTTTGTTGATGGTAGTTGGTTTCAGATGTTAGTAGTGTTGTTAGACTTTAGTAGTTGTTTTCGTTGAGACTTAGTTGGACTTGTATTGTTGGCCATAAGGCCGGATTTGATACTTTGACCTTATTGCAGGATGTTGGGAGTCGGGGAGTCATCCCGACTCGATTGGTATGACGATTGTGTACATGTATGTTGGTTTACGACGAGCTTCATAGGCACTTTGGCTGTAGGTACTCGACAGTAGTACCCCGTCTCTATCGAGTAGCTGCAGCATGTATGAAGTAAATCATTCTGATCTGTGGGCTACTCGATCGAGTAGCCAAGACACTCGATCGAGTAGCATGGCACTCGATCGAGTACCGCTACATACTCGATCGAGTAGCACTGTTACAGGAGGTTTTCGAAAATTAAAAATGTTCAATTGTTTTATAATTGCAAGTTTGATGTTTAATGTGGTTATTAGTGCGTAGTAACACCTTTGAACCGTTAATTTCATAGGTTGGAAGTCAAGTTTCGGTTTTATATGCGTGTTTGTAACAATTAGTGAAGTGGTGACGATTTCTTGATTGTTTTAATATTACATATGCCATATTACCATTCATTCATTGAAGTTACATTTCTTCATACGTTGTGCAAACGATATTAACGTGCTTTATCGATGGCGACTAGTTATCCCTGTGAGTTGTGTATGATTTATAACTTAACGAGTTTATGCTTAGTGAGTAATGTCCACAATAAATAATATGTTTCTAATTCATGTTATGAATCAAGTAATAAGTAATATGAGTTGTAATCTCGGTGGTGAACTTCGAGGACGAAGTTCCTTTTTAGAGGGGAAGAGTAATGTCGCAAAATAAAAAGGCTGAATTTGAAGTTATATGGTTATATGTTTACAATGTTTTGTTGTGTTATGTTGTTACTCGTTACAATGTTTTGTTGTTATTGTAGTACTTTGGTCACATTGCTTGTATGTAGTGTAAGTGGTTGCTTTAGTTCATTGAAGTGAATGTGATAGTATGTTTTAAAGGACCGTCATAAAGAGCCAGTTGTGGCGTGATGTGTCGTAATAGAATGAATTAGTGAGTAACACAGTGGTGTTAGTTGTGCAGTATGAGGTTGACATGAGATACGTTTCGGGTTGATAGTCGTTATCATATGATGAGTGATGGTCGTTTGTGTTGGCTCGTATGGCAAGGTCGATGTTTGATATATAATAGTTTGTAAGAATTGATGCATACATATAGAGTGACATTTATCGGTGATAATGTTTGCATGATAGTTGTAAGAGTCGATAGGTATAGAGTGTAGACGGTGATGATGATGACATGGGGGGGGGGGGGCGATATTTCCAGGGAGCAATGATTTGAGTAGGAAGATTGGAGATGTCGTGTTTTTCCGTGTCTTGTGCGTAAGATGGGTGAGTTGAACTTCGGGTACGAAGTTCTTTTAAGGGGGGAAGACTGTAATACCCGCCCTTTTAGAGACCTTTTGACCAGCGTTGACTGACCTTGGGAGCGGGAATAGTCTTAGAAGTGAGTGCCAAAACCATCTTGGGTTCCGTGTTAAGAGTGGTACTCGATAGAGTAGAGGCTACTCGATCGAGTAGCTAGGTTACTCGATCGAGTAGGGGGCCACTCGATCGAGTATGTTGGGTACACGATCGAGTACCGAGTTTTCAGCGTGGGTTTTATATCGCGTTTTGTTAAATCCGCATATCACTTCCGCCACTTTCCTCCTATCCTTCAGTCGCCTCTTTCCCCTTCCCTTCACCTCAAAACCTTCATGGAAGCCTTCTTCAAGATCCTTGTGCCTTAGGAGAGCGTCACTTAAGTCGGGTAGCGGTCTTTTGCTGAGTTTCTCTCAATAGGTATGTCGTAATCATCATCCGTGTCCTTGTTCTTTACAGTTAGGGTTTGCTTGTTAGTAATAGATAATTGTATTGTGGTTATAGGCTTTTCTTGGTCGCTGGATATGTTGTTTATCGGCATGGATTGGTTGCAGTTGCCTAAAGGTAGGTTCGCCTACTCAGTTTCTGTGGATGGTCTAGTATGTCGGTCGTTGTGATTGTATTGTGATTGCTTAGTATCGTAGTTGTATTGTGACGGTTGTGATGGTGATTGTGGTTGTTGTTTCTGGTTCTCGAGGCATGTACTCGGCTGAGTGGGGTCACTTGCGGGAGTGGCTTCACGCCCTAGTTTCGCCCTTCGTGGAACCCGCCACGGAAGGGGATGTGCACATTAATGGACAGGGTTATCGCTCGATATGATGAGTGGGGCTTAGGTGGGAACGGCTGCAGTCCCCCACTGGCAGGGCTGGTCCAGTGGACAGTCAGTGACAGAGATTGGTTGGATTATCGTGTTTGTGTATGAGATTGTTAGCGTTGTATTGTGTTGATAATTGTAGTTGCTGTTGTCGTATCTTATCTCAGTACTGACCTTGTGTGGTTGTTTGTTTGTTATGTGTCTGCCGTGATCCCTTATGGTGAGCAGTCGGTCTTAGCAGGTGTTGATGTTGTTGATAGCTGGAGTCCGGGCAGGGATGAGTCTTCACGAGATACGATAGTTATAGCAAGTAGTCTTTGAGTTGTATCTTTTATATCGTTTATTGGTTAAATCACTTGTAATATAATATAATAGTTCTTTTATCGACATTTGATTATTACTGTCCTCGGGCAACCGAGATGGTAACGCCCTTATATGCTAAGGAAGGCCTAGTTAAGGCTCCTCGGGATATGGGGGTGTTACAAATACAACTATAATCCAAAATCTATGGGTACAAATCGAATTTTTCAGAAAAATTGACACTTTCATATGCTATTAATTGATTAAAACAAAGAAAAGGAGTAGCAATCTTACCTTGAATGAGTTGCAAATGGATTGAATGAAATAGCAAGAAATATTCAAGAGGATTCAACCACAATTTACCCAAGAATTTTGAGAGAAAAGGTTTAAGAGAGAATTTAGGGTTTGAATGATAAGAGAAATAAGGAAGGAATGAATGAAATAGGGAGTATGAATCCCGTTATAACCCGGGTACTGTACCGACTTTCTCGATCGAGTGACTTGGTTACTCGATCGAGTTGGAGTTGCTCGATCGAGTTTACGCTGGCAGATCCAACGATTTCGATCAAGTGACCCAACTACTAGATCGAGTAAGGCCTACTCGGTCATGTAGGCACTCGTACTCGGTCGAATAAGATTAAAACAAGTCAAAGATTACGAATTCGGTTAACCGTTCCTGCAAAACAACAACTCGTTTCGAGTCCAGGGTATATTTGGAACTCATCACTGAATATTTCCATCCGATTACTATCAATTAACACTAACTTGTATATAGCACGATTACCTCAATTGACATTACACATCCTAGTCCATCATGTACCAAACAAGTTGCAATGCAATCCAACCAGGACATAATTTAACATATATATATATATATATATATATATATGTGTGTGTGTATTTATTTATTTATTACTTTGATTTACAAGAAAATACATTTATTACTTTCTATTTTGGGTTTCTTATCATATGCCTAGTGAGCATAGGTTAGAAAAACCCTATATATATATATATATATATATATATATATATATATATATATATATATATATATATATATATATATATATATATATATATATATATATATATATATATATATATATATATATATATATATATATATATAACAACAACAACAACGTTACTCTACTTTTACTTACGCAAATCCAAATTCCATCATCCAACATGTACATACAATTTTATTAAACATTGCATTCAGCAAATCAACTATCACCTGCTACTCACATTTTACTCTATTGTTCGACATATCACAACAATCCGGCAATCACAAATGATAATTCACATTATTACACTTATTTACAAGGGTATACAACATCATTCACCTGTTAAGTTCCACAGCACCACATGACGATTAGCATTATCTAAAGAACACATTGAGACTTACATTCCATTACTAACTGTCACATTATCATATATTCTTATGCAAACTTCTCACACACCCCCCATTCTTCATCATACATACACACATTCCCAGCTACACAACACTTACACATTCTTACGCTACCACTTGCGCATAGAAGACATTACCTCAGACTTAAATACACCTATATCCGCTATATATACTACGCACAACTATACACACACAATTCCCGACTCAATATTCCTATTTTAAGTGGCTAGCTTAAGTATATTGGGGCCAGGATTTTGGAATGAGGGCGCCTTCCCACCCAAAATCAAGCAATTGTCGGGGCTCCCAACACATATACACCAGGTTCATTTTATTAGACTCACTATGTTTATTAGGCTCATTGGTTACAAGTTCTAAAATCATCTCTCTGATACCACTTTGTAATACTCCCATCTACCCAGGAGCCTTAACAAGACCTTCCTCAGCAGATAAGGGCGTTACCATCTCAGTTGCCCGAGGAATAGTAAATATCAAACGCCAATAAAAGAACAATTAAGTTTATTACAGTTACTCAACAAAATAAAAAGGTACAACTGTCAACATCTATCAACTAGGTGATACTATTTTTGCCACGACTCGTGGTAGACTCGTCCCTCTAAGCACCCAGCTAAGCTCCTCATATCAACCTTCTAAGACCGGCTGCTCACCATAATGGATCACGGCAGACACAACACAAGAAGAAACACAAAGAACACCACACAAGGTCAATAGCTGAAGGAACACACAACACTAGATACAACAAACATACACCCAACACCTCTTTCAACCCCCAACACTCCTCTGACAGCTCGAAGGTCAAGTCCTGCCAGATTACGGCCGCAACCAGTAATCCTCACCACCAGTGGGGGACCGCAGCCGTTCCCACCTAAGTCCCGCTCATCAATACCGAGCGCAAACCCATGTTCCTTAATGTAAACATCCCCTTTTGTGGCGGGTTCTACAAAGGGCGAATCAAGGGCGTGAAGCCACTCCCGCAAGTGACTCCACTCAGCCGAGGGCGCACCTCGTGAACCAGAGACAAATATAGAACAATCAATTACAACCAATCCACACTACCAATGACAATACCAATCCAATTAGACACTACAATCAACATACTAAACAACCAACGGTACTGAGTAGGAAAACCTACCTTTAGCAATCGGCAGCAATACTGCATACGACCATAAGACGACAAGCAACCACCATAACCACCTATTACAAACAATATGCCAACTCTATTACTACTACCACAACCATAACCAAATTAAGGAAGACGATGATGGTGATGACGACATACCTATACATAGCGTTCCGGCGACATGACCGCTACCCGACTCATGCTTCCCATTCCCATGGTGTCTCAACTCACAAAAGGCTCCAAAGAATGAAGATGGGTTAGGGAGATAGATGTGACGACAATTAGGTTTAGGAGAAATGAAATAAAAACGATTTTGGTTTCATGACGCCACGATTTATATTTTACCGCTGAACTCCAGTTACTCGAATGAGTATGGGACTTACTCAATCGAGTGGCCTCTACTCGATCGAGTCACAGAGCTACTTGATCGAGTAGCCTCCGCTAGATCGAGCTTTCTAAACTCACGGGGTTATTATGTCACAAGATTGAACTCGTAGGGTTTCCAAAGATCTAGACATAAGTCTAAGGTCAGTCAACGACGGCCAACGAGTCCCTAACAAGGCGGATATTATAGTATATAAGTTACCTGATATAGCCATAAAAAAATTAGTTAAGTCTGATTTGGAAAGGAAGGAGGATTGGAGGGATTAAATTGGGTTAAGTTGAAGTTTAGAGTAATATAAAAAGGGTACTCATAGCTTGGATTATTCCTATGAACTAATCCTAAAACAAGTAACAACGAAACAAAGAACGAAAAAGTCTTCAACCGTGGCGCACGGAACTCGTGAAGCACAATGTCCGACTCACGCCACAGCAACATTCGCACGACTCACAGAAGACATGCTCACAACTCGAGCGTGTCTTGAGCATCATCTTTTTATTCTTTGCTTTATCATTGCTCTTCTTGAACTTGGCTTGTCAAAACCCATTTCCAAGTCCCTAATGAGGGCAATTTCTAGTCACTTATTCTCAATAGTACTCCGCCTTGATTTGTATTTTCAAAATTAGAACGAAGCCAAAAAGACACAAAAACCAACTGCAAACAAATAGTCGAACCTGAAGCCACTACTTGTCCCACTAGTCTTCATTATAGCTTGAACTCAAACTTCCAAAATGGACAAACGAACCAAGTGTGCAATAAACATGACCAACATACGAAATACTAAGTGTAGCAAGCTATAACTACCAACCATACTAAGAACTTAACATATCACCATACCAAAAGAAGGGTAAATGTAGAGAAATCTCAAGAGCACAACCGCCATCAAACGCCAACACAATTTATGACATATCAAATGTCACTAAAGAAGGAATGGTGTATCGAACAACGCACACAAGACTCCAAAACAAAATCTCTTCTAAAATAGAACCATGGTGAAATGTATCATTACACTAAATTGCCCAAAAGAACACCAACGCCACAAACAAAACAACATCTCAATGAGCATAAAAACAATCTCATGACCACCATAAATTTGCCTAAACCAAGGGACAAAATCTCAAGTAGAAACCAAAAGTACAATGTTCGAAGCGAGCAAAAATCACCTCATCAAAGCTACAAATGTTAGAAAAAACAAGTCCAACCCAACATCTCATAGAACAAACTCGCGTTGAAGTTAAATATGACTCATGACGATGTTCTAAGTGAAGGAAAAGTAGATCTATATACTAACATATTCATATATGTTTTAATTTAATTTGTCATAAAATTAACAAGTGATCTTATGCATGCAAACTAATAAACAATATAAAGAAGAAACCATCATCTTACATTGTGATTTTCGGATTTATGGGCACAAGTGAGTTCACCTACTCACTTGTTCTTGAGCTTTCCTTATGGATGAACAAGATTCAAGTATAGAATCCCTCCCAAAAGCATATACCCAAGGAATCTCTTAATAACTTATATATTTATAATCTAGTAATAATATAAGTTTTTACTATATAATTGACACAAATAAATTGTATTTTTACTCTTGAAAATTTCGGTCAAGAGGTGGAATTTTGTGAGATTTTATTTCTCTAGAATTTTACAAATTGTAGAGAGTTTCTAATTTTCTTACTCTAGAAAAAATTTTTATCCAAAAATGATGAATGAATATTGAAAAGAAAAACTCTCTTTTCTTTTCTCATATGGTTGGCCGAAAAAGGCCTTGGGTAGTATGCCCAATGCTTTTTATTTTTGCTCTTCTCAAAAGTTTAGGTGCATGGCTACTTGTTAGCTTCCATCATTGTGTTTTCCACTTAACAATTAACACAATTTTATTCCACTAACTCCCTCCATAATTTCGGTACATTCAATATAAAATGGATGGTCCATTTTATTTTGTCATTTGTCAATTGTAACATATGTGACATGTTACTTGACATATGAAATTGTAATGTATTTTTAACATATTAAAAATCAACATACTCATAAAATATGTCATATACAAAATCGACTAGTAATTCGTAATTACTTGTACCAAAATGGTTTCCAAATTATAAACTACAACATTCTGTATTTATAATAATTTATTCATTCCGTTTCAATTGTTTCTGTAAACAATAATTTCATCTAAGTAATAAAACAATTCGATTACTTAGACCGTGTCTCATTTAATCATATTTACAATAAGATACGTAAATTATACTCACAAAATTATCCGTCAATTTTAAGCAATTTAATTAACTCGTATCGGTATACGATTAATTAAATAATCAATTAAGAGTATTTCCCTATAGGTATGACCTAAGGAGATCAACTGATCACCACCGTCGCACGACAGTAATGTCAAACTCTAGTCAGCCAATCATTACCAATATGTGTGGACCAGTTGACTGTAAAATATTACATCCCACATGTATTCTTAAAATGAGATTTAATAATGATATTTAAATCATGTGATCGCACTATTGTTCAGGACACATTTCCCAACAATCTCCCACTTGTCCTCGACAAGTGTGCGTCACCAATTCTCTTGTCCTATTACTATCTCCCACTCAATGCAAGGTGTCTTTCGGGTCGTACTTGCAAGTGATCATATCGAGAGTGGTTTCCTCGATCTGGAGAATAACTGATTGACCGGATTTATCTATCATAGATACCTTCCGAGCGTGGCCACGCATTTCCAGTTCATTACTCCTCGAGTGGCCCTGCGATATTGTTTTAACCCTGACAAGGGGGTGGACAATTCCTATCGCACTTATTCCCTTCGACTAGCCACAGCCATCATAACCCAAAATATGCCCATTTGACCCCATTTACGAAGGTCGTAGTAACACAAATCAAAGTTAATCTGAAACTGTGCCATCTTAGGCGAACAGTCTTTAGTCAAAAGAATCAACTCATTAGAATACTATAGCAGCTCTCGCCACGACCAGGCTATATAAATTGCCAGAACTCTATAAGCGGTCATAAGGCCCGACAGAGTGTTCCTAACAGTCTGCCTATGTGATCGACTAGTCATCTCACATGACTCTATGGCACTTGAACTTGCCATCAATCGCATCACACTCTAGTCACTTCGAGACGTCACCTCATACAAGCGACTATGGGCTAATACTATGTTAATCCGGGTTCACTTTAACGGGGTTCAACGTTGTCTCTACAACCCGTTTGGATGTAACAAAGTATAATAAAAGAGTTTTAAAGTAAAACTCGAACGACAAATGCGATTATCACATATGAATAGTCAATGCCTGATTACTATTTCATGTTCTATAATCTAATTTGATCTTGTACGTAGTTGTTCATTTCAATTCAATTGAAATGACATGACTCATCATGTTTAGCCTTTGAGAAGGCTTTGGTTAGTAGGTTTTATAAATTTCTTGTACCTTACTCAACCTTACTACATACTCGTTTTCCTCTGTAATGTATACATTTGCATCACAAAACTTTCTGAGTACGTGTCGAGATCCAATCAAGACATAGGCCCTCTTAGCCTAAGAATAGCTCCCACTATTTTCACAGTGTGCGGGACTCATCCTTTTGCACATCTCATGATTGCAAGTGTACTCAATTTCCGTTATAAATATCTCTCATTGTTCTTTATTGCCTAGAACGATTCTATAAAATCTACTTCTTAATTAACATTGCCACAATGGTATCTTAACCATCCTAATGTGTTTTGATTATGGTTTTGTCGGAAACCATGCGCAATCTCAATTGTCAATTGTCACTTGTGTAACACCCTTACACAAAATTGCATCATAAACACTTTGCATCATAGCCTTAATGCTTCTTCAAGCACTTAAGGGTAATCTTTATGGCTTACTTGGTAAAGATTACTTAAATTCGATTTTGAAAACAATTCATCATACTCAAAGTATATGAAGTGTTATACATCATTACTCATTTAATTGATCCGGCAGCGGAAGCAAATGAAATCAATCAAATATGTTCAATTTAATTGAACTAGTCATGAATCTTATCATCATAAGACTTCTTATTGACGCTAATATCATGTGGATTTATCTTCATAAATCCGGATATTAAAGATGTATTATAATACTCCAAAAGTCTTAAATCATTCTCGATGATCAATAAGTCATTCACATATAAGACTAATTAAAAAATTCCGTAACTCCCACTAAACTTCATGTATAAACACAACTTCTCGACTTATCGAGAAATGTTTTATCACATGATCAAAAAAGTTGATTCCAACTCATTGATGTCCTACTTAAGATTCTCTCTTAAGTTTCACATTATCTTAGGATTGCAAGAATCTACTAAACTCAAGACATGTATTGAATACATTCCTTCTAATTGAAGAAGTGGGTTTTAGATTCATTCGCTATGTATTTCATAATATTGAAACACAATCCCTAAGAAGATCCAAATAGACTTAAGCATTTCCACTGGTGCAAAACCCTTTGCAACCAATCAAACCTTGAAATCTGTCTTTATTAGTGCAAAACCCTTTATCACTAATCAAGCCTTTTTGTTTCGGATTTTCATGGCTCTAAGCCTTGTAATGAGTTGCGACTTAAACACTCTTATGTAAGTCATTTGTTGATTATTTTCCAGAAGTAATCAACTTGAATCAAACAATTTCTTTTGTAAGTTATAAGCTCTTTACTTTCTTAAAAGTAGCATGAATTCATCATTGCTTAACAAGTGACAAATTTAACCTCCTAGGTTTTGAAGAAACAATGTATAATGTCTTACACAAAACGTCTCATGTAGCCAAGAAAGACCAGTTTCTTGCGACATAACATTCTCTGTGGCTCTTGAATAATTTCTCCCACTCTGTCTTCTAGAAATAAACTTGTATTTTAGAAAGACAGCTTCATATAGATCTATACACTAACATATTCATATATGTTCCATTTTAATTTGTCATAAAATTAACAAGTGATCTTATGCATGCAAACTATTTAACAAAGTAAAGAAGAATTAATCCTTACATTGGAATTTAGGTTCATGTAGGCACAAAAGAGATCTCCTTCTCTTTTGTTCTTGAGCTTTCCTTTTGGATGAACAAAGACCCAAGTGTAGGATCTCTCCCAAAGATTTATACCCAAAGCTTACTCTTAATTAAAATTAATATTATAAGTACTAGATAATATTAATTCTTGTAGAAAAATGACCCAAAAATATTTGGCTTTTGCTCTCAAAACCGGTTGAGAGAGAGGAGAATGGAAGGTGATTTTCTCTTTCTAAAATCTTTATTTTTGATAAGTTGGAATGAATGAATAATCTTTTACACTCATGCATGTAGTGTATATCAAAAATAAGACAAAAATCCTTTTGCCTTTTCTATGGTGAAACCGGGTAGGAGGGAAGAGGGGGGAAGAAAAAGACCCAATACATGCTCTTGTTTGCCTTCACAATGCAAACTAGGGTTGCATGGCTAGGCTATAATATAAATGATTGTGTTTTCCACTAATTTAAACAACACAATATTTTGCCTAATTCCCTCTTAATTTCGGTACACTTATAATATGGGATCCATATTATTTTTGTCAATTTTGACTTATGTCACATGTCATATGTTACATAAATTTGTTGTGCATTTTTAACATATTAAAAATCAACGTATTATTAAAAATACGTCACATACAAAAATCGACTTAGTAATTCACAATTACTTGTACCAAAATATTTTACCAATATATAAATCCCAACAAATTGTATTTATAATAATTCATTCAATTTCAATTGTTTCTTTAAACAATAATTTCATCCGAGTAATGATACAATTTGATTACTCAGACCGTATCTCATTTAATCACATTTCAATGTGATACGTAAATTTTACTTCCAAAATCGTCCGTCAATTTTTCAAGTAATTTAATTAACTCGTAACGTTATACGATTAATTAAATGATCAATTAAGAGTGTTGCCCTATAGGTATGACCTAGGGGTCAATCGATCACCACCGTCGCACGACGGTAATGTCAAACTCTAGTCAGCCAATCATTACCGATATATGTTGATCAGTTGACAGTAAAAATATTACTTCCCAATTGTATTCTTTATAATGAGATTTAAACATGTGATCATCATGATCAACAGTCGTGATCGCATTATTGTCGGAGGACACATATTCCAACAATCTCCAACTTGTCCTCGACAAGTGTGCGTCACCAATTCTCTTGTCCTATTACTATCTCCCACTCAATGCAAGGTGTCTTTCAGGTCGTACTTGCAAGTGATCATATCGAGAGTGGTTTCCTCGATCTGGAGAATAACTGATTTGACCGGACTTATCTATCATAGATACTTTCCGAGCATGGCCACGCATTTCCAGTTCATTACTCCTCGAGTGGCCCTGAGATATTGTTATAACCCTGACTAGGGGTGGACAATTCCTATCGCACTCATTCCCTTCGACTAGCCACAGCCATCATAACCCAAAATATGCCCATTTGACCCCATTTACGAAGGTCGTAGTAACACAAATCAAAGTTAATCTGAAACTGTGCCATCTTAGGTGAACAGTCTTTAGTCAAAAGAATCGACTCATTTGAATACTATAGTAGCTCTCGCCACGACCAGGCTATATAAATTTGCCAGAACTCTATAAGCGGTCATAAGGCCCGACAAAAGTTCCTAACAGTCTGCCTATGTGATCGACTAGTCATCTCACATGACTCTATGACACTTGAACTTGCCATCAATCGCATCACACTCTAGTCACTTCGAGACGTCACCTCATACAAGTGACTATGGGCAAATACTATGTTAATCCGTGTTCACTTTAACGGGGTTCAATTTGTCACTACAACCCATTTGGATGTAACAATGTATAAACTAAAGATAAAAGACAAATGTGATTGTGAACATGAACAAAAACATCAATTTTATTTCATTTCAAAATCTAACAAAAACTCGGTACACGTTTAAGTCCCATGGACGTAACATGTCCATCATGTTTAGCCTGCGATAAAGGCTTGGTGAGCGGATCGGCTATGTTGTCATCCGTCCCAACCTTACAAATCGCAATTTCCTTTCTTTCAATCAAATCTCTTATTACATGATATTTTCTAAGTACATGTCTCGATCTATTACTAGACTTCGGCTCCTTAGCTTGGAAGATCGTCCCACTATTATCACAATAGAGAGTGATGGGATCATTGGCGGTAGGTACTACTTTTAGACCTTCCGTGAATTGCCACGATCCAAACAGACTTCCTTAGCGAGCTTTCGATGCTTTGCAATGTACTCAGCCTCCGTTGTAGAATCCGCGGTTACAGCTTCCTTGAAGCTTCTCCAGCTTACGGCACCACCATTGAGCATAAAAATGAAACCAGCTTGTGATTTCAAGTCATCTCTATCTGTTTGAAAACTTAAGTCCGTGTATCCATTAACACGTAACTCAGTATCTCCTCCAAACACTAGGATAGAATCCTTAGTTCTTCTCAAGTACTTAAGGATGTTCTTGACGGCTATCCAGTGACTCTCACCTGGATTTCCTTGATATCTACTCGTCATGCTCAAGGCATACGAGACATCAGGACGTGTGCATATCATGGCATACATGATTGATCCAACAGCGGAAGCATAAGGGATTAACTTCATGCGTTCAACATCATGGGGTTCGGAGGGAGATTGAGTCTTGCTCAATATCGTCCCGGTTACCATAGGTACCAAACCCCTTTTGGATTTGTCCATGCTGAACCGTCGAAGAATCTTATCAACATAAGACTCTTGACTTAGTGCCAATATCCTCTTGGATCTATCTCTATGGATCCGGATACCTAATATGCGTTGTGCCTCTCCTAAATCCTTCATTTGGAAGTGGTTACCTAACCACTTCTTAAACGAAGACAACATTGGAATATCATTTCCAATGAGTAGTATGTCATCGACATACAAGATTAGGAACACAACATTGCTCCCACTAAATTTCATGTATAAACATGGTTCCTCAACACTTCGAGTGAAACCATTTTCCTTTATAACATGATTGAATCGATGATTCCAACTTCTAGATGCTTGCTTAAGACCATAAATGGATCTCTTAAGCTTGCACACTTTGTTAGGATTTTTAGAATCAACAAAACCTTCGGGTTGTATCATGTACACCTCCTCTTCTAAATGCCCATTTAGAAAAGCGGTTTTGACATCCATTTGCCATATTTCATAATCATGAAATGCGGCGATCGCTAACAAAATCCGTATGGATCTTAGCATGGCTACGGGGGCGAAGGTCTCATCATAATGGAGACCTTGGACTTGGGTAAATCCTTTTGCCACTAGCCTAGCTTTGTAGACATCGTCATGTCCTTCTATGCCATTCTTGACTTTGAATATCCATTTGCATTGAAGGGGTCTTGCCCCTTTAGGCAAATCTACCAAGTCCCAAACTTGGTTTTCATGCATAGAATCCATTTCGGACTTCATGGCTTCAAGCCATAAGGAGGAATTTGGACTAGAGATTGCGGCCTTGTAGGTGGCGGGCTCGTCACTTTCCATAAGCAACACATCGAGTGTTCCATCTTCCTCGATAAGTCCCACATATCGATCGGGATGGCGAATTACTCGACTCGTTCTTCTAAGTGGAGGAGGGACAGCCGCGTTAGACGACGAAGGAACATCTTCTTGCGTCTCTACCTCGGTTTGTGGCTCTTGAACTTCATCAAGTTCAAAATTTCTCCCACTCTGTCTCTTAGAAATAAACTGGCTTTCTAAGAAGACAGCCTCAAAAGACACAAACACTTTGTTATCTTGAGGTTTGTAGAAGTAGTAACCTTGAGAGGTCAAAGGATAACCTACAAAGATGCATTTTTCGGATCTTGGGGCAAGCTTATTGTCGGGTTTAGTCTTGACGTAAGCATCACATCCCCAAATTTTCATGTAGGATAGATTAGGAACTCTTCCTTTCCATGTTTCAAATGGAGTCTTTTCGGTGGCTTTAGTGGGACTATTATTTAAAGATAGAATCGCAGTTTGGATTGCAAATCCCTAAAACGAGTTCGGTAACTCGGTTTGACTTATCATGGATCGAACCATATCAAGTAGGGTTCGATTTCTCCTCTCGGCTACACCATTAAGTTGTGGTGTTCCGGGTGGAGTAAGTTGTGATATAATACCACGACTTTTCAAGTGTGAATCAAATTCAAGGCTAAGGTATTTACCACCACGATCGGATCGTAGTGCCTTAATCCTTTTGTTCAATTGGTTCTCTACTTCATTTTGAAATTCCTTGAATTTCTCAAATGCTTCACTCTTATGCTTCATTAAATAGATATACCCATATCTACTCAAGTCATCGGTGAAGGTTATAAAGTAGTCATAATTACCACGAGCGGTGATACTCATTGGTCCACATACATCGGTGTGTATGAGTCCCAATAGCTCACTAGCTCGTGTCCCTTTACCACTAAAAGGATTACGAGTCATTTTGCCAAGTAGGCAATATTCGCATGTACCATATGATTGATAATCAAATGGTGTAATCATATTAGTCGAAATTAATCTTTTGATGCGATTCTCGTTTATGTGTCCTAATCGACAATGCCAAATGAACGCTTCACTTGGGTCACTTGATTTGAGTTTCTTTGATTGAATGTTATAGATATCATTAGTTGGATTTGAGGTCTCTAAAATGTAAATGCCATTGATAGAGGAAGCTTGGCCTATAACCAAGTCGTTCCTAGAAATAGTACAACGATTGTTCTTAATGACAAAACAAAAACCGTCCATGTCTAGCATAGCGATTGAAATAATGTTTTTAGAGAGTGTAGGCACATAAAAACAATTATGTAAATACAACTCAAATCCATTAGGCAAAACTAAAACATAAGTTCCTTTGGATTCGGCCGCTACCCGAGCTCCATTTCCAAGGCGTAGATCCACATCTCCCTTGCTAAGCCTCTCCACATCTCTTAAACCCTGTAAATGATTACAAAGGTGAGAACCACAACCGGTATCTAGTACCCATGTTGTAGTGGAAGTATAACTTATATCAATAACATAAATTTCTTTAGGAATTTTACCTTTTGGAACGATGATTCCTTCCCTTATATTTCGCAAATATACGGGACAATTCCTAAGCCAATGTCCCATGCCATAGCAATAATGGCACTCATCATTAACTTGCTTGAAGTTTTTGATTTTCTTTCCCTTCTTCTTGAACCTTTTGCCCTTTGAAGCAAGAACTTGATTGCTTGAGCTCCCACTAGTTTTGGCATCTTTATCTTCCAGAGACAAAGACCCTATCGATTGTATGAGGTAGTCTTCCTGAGACGGACTCACACGAGGTCTAGTAGTAGTAGGTGGTTTAGAAGAAGTGATGAAGTTAAGGTTTCCATCCGAACCTATCCCAAAATGAAGTTCTCTAGTAGTGTCGAAATCATTGTTGGAGCAAACGTCGTCAAGAACATTGTGGTAAGACTCAATAGTTATCGGTGCAGTAGCGTTTGAAGGATTCATTGTAATGAACTACAAGTATGGAGGAAAAGGAAATATTAAAATTTGTCTTTTTAAATCATACTTGCAAAATTTGACAAGATATGAACATTTAAATAGTGACCTCTACCCAACTATTGTAAATGATTCCAAGACCCAAATTCATATCTACTTAGGCACGGGGTAGCCGATGAAACCTTTATCAATATAACTTGGTGGATTAACTTTTTAATCGATTCTACTTTTAGAACTCTTGGTCGATAAAATTACTCTAATGTTTATCTATAGCCCAAAACACATCAACAAGGGCACGGGGTAGCCGATGAAACCCTTATCAATAACTTTTGTTGAGTTCAATCCAAATTTCGAATAAATGTGTCCATTATCCAAACCCACATTAACTTAGGCACGGGGTAGCCGATGAAACCCTTATCAACATGAATTCGGTGGATAGACATTTATCACCCACTTCCCCTACGTAACAAGGTTTGTACCCCGGGGTAGCCGAGTGCACTCCCTCGCGAAATAGGTTTTCATGGTTTCTACTATTTGGTAAGGCTATGTCTCAATTAATTGTTTTAGCGAGAGGTCATGTCAATTCATTATCTATCACGTTTTAAGTGAACTAAAGCGGTGAACTACGATAATTTTAATTGACACGGTCGATTAACTCGATGAAAGAAGATGCATGTTTTAGTTATGACGATTTAGCGATGCATGCGACATAAAATAAAATGCAAGCATAAAAAAAAAAATTAAATCCTAGTATGGCCTTTCCTAAAATAGAAAAACTATTTAACTATTACATATTCGGAAACCAACTCCATTGGTCCCTTGAACTTCGGTTGTGACACGCATCTCGAGGTAACACCGTCTTTATGTATCGCCATTCTTGAAGAAATCCGTCTTTGGGAACTCCGGAATGAATAAAATTACATAATAAATTACATAATTTCCTATTATACATTTGTAACTAAAATAAAATAAATCTATTAAATTACAAAACGGTGATACGAGATCACAATAAAATTACAACCGAATCGATATTCCCATACATTTCGGGAAATACCAATTAAAATCTAAGGCCATACTAAGTAAAATTACATAATTCAAAATTACATAAATTAAAATTATGACAATCATAAAGAAAATGCAGCATTATAATATGTATGAACATGCTCAATTTTATGCTAAATCGCCTTTAATTAGCCAATATCGTATATTACTCGGTTTTTACGGATTTGCGTGATTTCAACATTTTATAATCACAAAAATTACATAAATTCATATATATGCATAAGTTAATTACCCTAACCTCTTAGGACTCAAAATTTAGTCTTCACTAATAATTTGACCATAATTAACTCATATTTATAAAATTGTTCATTAATGGACTAAAAAATTACAAAAATAAGCTATAAACTTCAAATAAATCACAAAATTTCAAATAAATTCAAAATTTGAAATTAAACTCATGAACATTCTGAAAAAATACCATGACACTCATAATGTTCAAAAACTTAGGTTAAAAATTTCGAAATTTTTCCGGAAAAACAATGTTGCGGTTTATCGGTTTTAACTAAAATAATCATAAAAACATGGGAAAAATTATATTCATTAACTTTTCAATTTTAGATCTGAAAAAGATAATAAAATACAACATTGGACGTTTTTCCTTAGTCATAGATTATGTTTTATTAATTTTTCACTAATAATGTCACTATTTATGCTATTTTTCTTCAAAAATCCATAAATCATGCAAAAAGACTTCACTATAGCCCATTATTTTACACACACTTTGTAAAATTGCATGTGACAACATACTAAATTCCTATGACCAGATTCGAAATTTATCTCATATTAACCTATTTTTTCACCTAAATCCGAATTTAATAATGAAAAATCCATTTTTCGAGCATAACAAGTCCAAAAACTATGAAAATTTGCAGGTTATCTCAAAATAATATATGTGACAACATATCCAAAAATCACTGTAAAATTCGAAGTATAGCTAATTTTAGACCGAAAATGACATTTTTACTCATAAAATCACATTTAAATGCCATTATTGTATAATATGAACAATAAAAATCCGTAAATATAACCAAAATATCCTAAAAAATTTTAGGACCAGAAATTTTAACATGCATGAATTAATTTCGTGATATATCATAATAACACAAATTTTACAAGTTTTATATGTTAATCTTTATAACTCGGAAAAACTTTTAACCGATTTGCATGCAAACAACCATGGCTCTTGATACCGATTGAAGGAAAAGTAGATCTATATACTTACATATTCATATATGTTTTAATTTAATTTGTCATAAAATTAACTAATGATCTTATGCATGCAAACTAATTAGCAAAATAAAGAAGAAATCATCCTTACATTGTAATTTCGGTTCTTATGGGCATAAAAGAGATCTCCTTCTCTTTTGTTCTTGAGCTTCCCTTTTGGATGAACAGAGACCCAAGTGTAGGATCTCTCCCAAGGAATTATACCCAAAGCTTACTCTTACTTAAAATTAATATTATAAGTACTAAATAATATTAATTCTTGTAGAAAAATGACCCAAAAATATTTGGGTTTTGCTCTCAAAACCGGTTGAGAGAGAGGAGAATGGAAGGTGATTTTCTCTTTCTAAAATCTTTATTTTTGATAAGTTGGAATGAATGAATAATCTTTTACACTCATGCATGTAGTGTATATCAAAAATAAGACAAAAGTCCTTTTGCCTTTTCTATGGTGAAACCGGGTAGGAGGGAAGAGGGGGGAAGAAAAAGACCCAATGCATGCTCTTGTTTGCCTTCACAATGCAAACTAGGGTTGCATGTCTAGGCTATAATATAAATGAATGTGTTTTCCACTAATTTAAACAACACAATATTTAGCCTAATTCCCTCTTAATTTCGGTACACTTATAATATGGGATCCATATTATTTTTGTCAATTTTGACTTATGTCACATGTCATATGTTACATAAATTTGTTGTGCATTTTTAATATATTAAAAATCAACGTATTATTAAAAATACGTCACATACAAAAATCGACTTAGTAATTCACAATTACTTGTACCAAAATATTTTACCAATATATAAATCCCAACAAATTGTATTTATAATAATTTATTCAATTTCAATTGTTTCTTTAAACAATAATTTCATCCGAGTAATGATATAATTTGATTACTCAGACCGTATCTCATTTAATCACATTTCAATGTGATACGTAAATTTTACTTCCAAAATCGTCCGTCAATTTTTCAAGTAATTTAATTAACTCGTAACGTTATACGATTAATTAAATGATCAATTAAGAGTGTTGCCCTATAGGTATGACCTAGGGGGTCAACTGATCACCACCGTCGCACGACAGTAATGTCAAACTCTAGTCAGCCAATCATTACCGATATATGTTGACCAGTTGACAGTAAAAATTACTTCCCAATTGTATTCTTTAAAATGAGATTTAATAATGATATTTAAATCATGTGATCGCACTATTGTTGAGGACACATTTCCCAACAATTGGAAGGTGATTTTCTCTTTCTAAAATCTTTATTTTTGGCCTTCTCATAGGCTTAACATGATGAGTCATGTCATTTCAATTAAATTGAGATGAACAACTACATTCAAGATCAAATTAGATTATAGAACATGAAATAGTAATCAGGCATTGACTATTCATATGTGATAATCGCATTTGTCGTTCGAGTTTTTACTTTAAAAACTCTTATATTATACCTTGTTACATCCAAACGGGTTGTAGAGACAATTGAACCCCGTTAAAGTGAACACGGATTAGCATTGTATTCGCCCATAGTCACTTGTATGAGGTGACGTCTCGAAGTGACTAGAGTGTGATGCGATTAATGGCAAGTTCAAGTGCCATAGAGTCATGTGAGATGACTAGTCGATCACATAGGCAGACTGTTAGGAACACTTTGTCGGGCAGTGACCGCTTATAGAGTTCTGGCAAATTTATATAGCCCGATCGTGGCGAGAGCTGCTATAGTATTCTAATGAGTCGATTCTTTTGACTAGAAACGGAATGAATAAATTATTATAAATACAGAATGTTGTAGTTTATAATTTGGAAACATTTTTGGTACAAGTAATTACGAATTACTAGTCAATTTTGTAAATGACATATTTTATGAGTATGTTGATTTTTAATATGTTAAAAATACATTACATTGTGACATGTCATGTAACATGTTACATGTGACAAATTTGACAAATGACAAAATAAAATGGATTCTCCATTTTATGCTTAAAACCGAAAATGAGGAGGGAGTGTAAGATATGTATTGTGTTTTTATCTTGAGTGGAAAACACAATTATCATATCTAAGTAGTAGCCATGCACACCTACCTTTTGAGAAGAGCAAAAATGAAAGGCATTGGGCATGCTACCCAAGGCCATTTTTTTCGGCCATTCCACAAGAAAAGAGAAAAGAGCTTTTCTCTTACATATTATTATTCATTCCTTTCACAACACAATTTTCTAGTGTAAGAAAATGCATAATCTCTACAATATGTGATTTTTCTAGAGAAATAAAATCTCATATACTCCCTCTTGACCGAATCATTCAAGAGCCAAAATACAATTTATTTTGTGTCAGTTTTATAGTAAAACTAATATTATTACTAGATCTAAATAATATTGGTTAATTATGAGTTTCCTTGGGTATATGCTTTTGGGAGGGATTCTATACTTGAATCTTGTTCATCCATAAGGAAAGCTCAAGAACAAGTGAGTAGGTGAACTCACTTGTGCCCATAAATCCGAAAATCACAATGTAAGATGATGGTTTCTTCTTTATATTGTTTATTAGTTTGCATGCATAAGATCCACCATTTAATTTTATGACAATTAAATTAAAACATATATGAATATGTTGAGTATAAAGATCTACTTTTCCTTCAATTGGTATCAGATCCATGGTTGTTTGCATGCAAATCGGTTAAAAGTTTTTCCGAGTTATAAAGATTAACATATAAAACTTGTAAAATTTGTGTTATTATGAGATATCACGAAATTAATTCATGCATGTTAAAATTTCTGGTCCTAAAATGTTTTAGGATATTTTGGTTAAATTTACGGATTTTTATTGTTCATATAATACAATAATGGCATTTAAATGTGATTTTATGAGTAAAAATGTCATTTTCGGTCTAAAATTAGCTATACTTCGAATTTTCCAGTGATTTTTGGATATGTTGTCACATATATTATTTTGAGATAACCTGTAATTTTTCATAATTTTTGGACTTGTTATGCTCGAAAAATGTTTTTTTTCATTATTAAATTCGGATTTAGGTGAAAAATAGGTTAATATGAGTTAAATTTCGAATCTGGTCATAGAAATTTAGTATATTGTCACATGCAATTTTACAAGATGTGTGTAAAATAATAGGCTATAGTGAAGTCTTTTTGCATGATTTATGGATTTTTGAAGAAAAATAGCATAAATAGTGACATTATTAGTGAAAAACTAATAAAACATAATCTATGACTAAGGAAAAACGTCCAATGTTGCATTTTATTATCTTTTTCAGATATAAAATTGAAAAGTTAATGTATATAATTTTTCACATGTTTTTATGATCATTTTAGTTAAAACCGATAAACCGCAACATTGTTTTTCTGGAAAAATTTCGAAATTTTTGACCTAAGGTTTTGAACATTATGAGTGTCATGGTATTTTTCCAGAATGTTCATGAGTTTAAATTTCAAATTTCAAATTTATTTGAAATTTTGTGATTTATTTGAAGTTTATAGCTTATTTTTGTAATTTTTGGTCCATTAATGAACAATTTTATAAATATGAGTTAATTATGGTCAAATAATTAGTGAAGACTAAATTTTGAGTCCTAAGAGGTTAGGGTAATTAACTTATGCATAAATATGAATTTATGTAATTTTTGTGATTGTAAAATGTTGAAATCACGCAAATCCGTAAAAACCGAGTAATATACGATATTGGCTAATTAAAGGCGATTTAGCATAAAATTGGGCATGTTCATACATATTATAATGCTGCATTTTCTTTATGATTGTCATAATTTTAATTTATGTAATTTTTGAATTATGTAATTTTACTTAGTATGGCCTTAGATTTTAATTGGTATTTCCCGAAATGTATGGGAATATCGATTCGGTTGTAATTTTATTGTGATCTCGTATCACCGTTTTGTAATTTAATAGATTTATTTTATTTTAGTTACAAATGTATAATAGGAAATTATGTAATTTAAATTCATCTCGGAGTTCCCAAAGACGGATTTCTTCAAGATGGCGATACATAAAGACGGTGTTACCTCGAGATGCGTGCCACAACCGAAGTTCAAGGGACCAATGGAGTTGGTTTCCGAATATGTAATAGTTAAATAGTTTTTCTATTTTAGGAAAGGCCATACTAGGATTTATTTTATGCTTGCATTTTATTTTATGTCACATGCATCGCTAAATCGCCATAACTAAAACATGCATCTTCTTTCACCGAGTTTATCGACCGTGTCAATTAAAATTATCGTAGTTCACCGCTTTAGTTCACTTAAAACGTGATAGATAATAAATTGACATGACCTCTCGCTAAAACAATTAATTGAGACATAACCTTAACAAATAGTAGAAACCATGAAAACCTATTTCGCGAGGGAGTGCACTCGGCTACCCCGGGGTACAAATTGTTACGTAGGGGAAGTGGATGATAAATGTCCATCCACCGAATTCATGTTGATGAGGGTTTCATCGGCTACCCCGTGCCTAAGTTAATGTGGGTTTGGATAATGGACACATTTATTCGAAATTTGGATTGAACTCAACAAAAGTTATTGATAAGGGTTTCATCGGCTACCCCGTGCCCTTGTTGATGTGTTTTGGGCTATAGATAAACATTAGAGTAATTTTATCGACCAAGAGTTCTAAAAGTAGAATCGATTAAAAGGTTAATCCACCGAGTTATATTGATAAAGGTTTCATCGGCTACCCCGTGCCTAAGTTTATATGAATTTGGATCTTGGAATCATTTATCATAGTTGGGTAGAGGTCACTATGTAAATGCTATACTTGTTTTTCAAGTATTAATAAAATGATAAATGTTATGTTTTCCACTATTCCGTTGTTATATTGTTCTATTTCTTTACCACAATTCATATACGATATCATTTCGATTCAAAACTCCATTAAAACATCGTATCTAAAGACAAAATTTGAATTTTCTTCTAAAGACCTCGAATGAACCATTGCTAAGGATCTCTTGTAAAGAGTATAGATTAAAGTTATTCATTATCAAACAGGTTTTTGATTCTTGACTAACACTTCTACCTACAATGGATTATGTTTCATATACTTAATTGAATTAAGTACCTTGAAGCGATAAATTGTTTTGGTAATTAGTTTTGTCAGAATTCGTAATTGACCAAAATAACGCAACCACTTCAATGAAAGTTTCAAGACTAAAACGATTGAATTGAAGAGTAATCTTTATAAGATTCACCTTTGCTTCTCTAAGTAAAGACTCATTGAAATGAGTGGGAGCATTCTCTTAAACCGTTAAGATGAGGACGAGGTTAAAGAAGTAAAATTAGAATGGAATTGATACAAGGTTATGTTAAAGGTAAAGTTGTTGAGAATGACGATACTAAACCTATCAATCCCAACCGATAAAGTTTCCATTGTCTTAAATGTTAGACACGAGAAAGGAACTACCCCAAATTATTGAAGAATCAACAAGTTAGTTGTGGGACATCTAATGGGACCTTCTTCGTTAAATGTTTATTTGATTAAACATAAATTTTGCTAGTATTACTTCGTCAATATTAGAAACCGGTGGTGGTTTTCATCATTATGTTTGATACATAGGATGATAAGAATATGACGACTAGCAACAATGAAGTCAAGAGATAGAGTCATTGTGTACTAAATCTAGTTTTCGGTTTGGAGTTGTACTTAATTGTGACTATTAAGTATGTAAACTCTAAATAAGAATACAATTTGTTAAAGATACAAAAGAGGTTTCACTTTTGTGACCCTATACACCATGATTTGATGTATGGCTAGCCCATCATCAAGGTGATTATATTCTAAACCAAACTAGAATGATATATCATGAAGATGATGCAAGACTCAAATTGGTAACCCAAGATTAAACCTTAAATTTTGGAATGATGAACGCAAAGAGTTATCGAGTACTCTTGAAACCATTAGATTGTTAATGGTATATGCGTATCTTGTATTCAAAGCAAGGTATCTCGTACTTTTTGGTTGAAAAGGAGATCGAGGTTATAAATCATCGATCCAAAATAGGTTGATCATCATCTTTTACCAACGATTTAAGTTGACACTAGTGTGTTCACTTAATAAGGTAAATAGAGAAATCTTTGAAGAAGTTCAAGAGTTCAAGGAATCACGATTTAGTCGTGATGGGATTATCAAAGTGAAGACTTTGATATAAGCCAAAGGAATTGTGATATAGTATCACAAGTTAATCTCTCTTAGCACGCATTATGAAATAATGTGTGGATGGATAAGAAATCAAATGCTATTCGATATGGTTTGGACTTCAATCAAGTTACTTTGAGTTACTTGATCCTTTTGGGGATTTTATTATTTTTGTCTAAATTATTTTTGCACTAAATCGAATCATATGAGATATGAAATGGTAAGGATACCATGGTTGTAAGTTTTCACAAGAAACAAATGCTCATTTTTCCCTTGCAATTATCACGAGCACGACGGGTTTGCGGCTCATGAAGCTGTCTTTCTAAAATACAAGTTTATTTCTAGAAGACAGAGTGGGAGAAATCATTCAAGAGCCACAGAGAATGTTATGTCGCAAGAAACTGGTCTTTCTTGGCTACATGAGACGTTTTGTGTAAGACATTGTTTCTTCAAAACCTAGGAGGTTAAATTCGTCACTTGTTAAAAATGATGAATTCATGCTACTTTTAAGAAAGTAAAGAGCTTATAACTTACAAAAGAAATTGTTTGATTCAAGTTGATTACTTCTAGAAAGTAATGAACATATGACTTACATAAGAGTGTTTAAGTCGCAACTCATTACAAGGCTTAGAGCCATGAAAATCCGAAACAAAAAGGCTTGATTAGTGACAAAGGGTTTTGCACTAATAAAGACAGATTTCAAGGTTTGATTGGTTGCAAAGGGTTTTGCACCAGTGGAAATGCTTAAGCCTATTTGGATCTTCTTAGGGATTGTGTTTCAATATTATGAAATACATAGCGAATGAATCTAAAACCCACTTCTTCAATTAGAAGGAATGTATTCAATACATGTCTTGAGTTTAGTAGATTCTTGCAATCCTAAGATAATGTGAAACTTAAGAGAGAATCTTAAGTAGGACATCAATGAGTTGGAATCAACTTTTTTGATCATGCGATAAAACATTTCTCGATAAGTCGAGAAGTTGTGTTTATACATGATGTTTAGTGGGAGTTACGGAATTTTTTTAATTAGTCTTATATGTGAATGACATATTGATCATCGAGAATGATTTAAGACTTTTGGAGTATTATAATACATCTTTAATATCCGGATTTATGAAGATAAATCCACATGATATTAGCGTCAATAAGAAGTCTTATGATGATAAGATTCATGACTAGTTCAATTAAATTGAACATATTTGATTGATTTCATTTGCTTCCGCTGCCGGATCAATTAAATGAGTAATGATGTATAACACTTCATATACTTTGAGTATGATGAATTGTTTTCAAAATCGAATTTAAGTAATCTTTACCAAGTAAGCCATAAAGATTACCCTTAAGTGCTTGAAGAAGCATTAAGGCTACGATGCAAAGTGTTTATGATGCAATTTTGTGTAGGGTGTTACACAAGTGACAATTGACAATTGAGATTGCGCATGGTTTCCGACAAAACCATAATCAAAACACATTAGGATGGTTAAGATACCATTGTGGCAATGTTAATTAAGAAGTAGATTTTCTAGAATCGTTTTAGGCAATAAAGAACAATGAGAGATATTTATAACGGAAATTGAGTACACTTGCAATCATGAGATGTGCAAAAGGATGAGTCTCGCACACTGTGAAAACAGTGGGAGCTATTCTTAGGCTAAGAGGGCCTATGTCTTGATTGGATCTCGACACGTACTCAGAAAGTTTTGTGATGCAAATGTATACATTACAGAGGAAAACGAGTATGTAGTAAGGTTGAGTAAGGTACAATAAATTGATAAAACCTACTAACCAAAGCCTTCTCAAAGGCTAAACATGATGAGTCATGTCATTTCAATTGAATTGAAATGAACAACTACGTACAAGATCAAATTAGATTATAGAACATGAAATAGTAATCAGGCATTGACTATTCATATGTGATAATCGCATTTGTCGTTCGAGTTTTACTTTAAAACTCTTTTATTATACTTTGTTACATCCAAACGGGTTGTAGAGATAACGTTGAACCCCGTTAAAGTGAACCCGGATTAACATGTTATTAGCCCATAGTCGCTTGTATGAGGTGACGTCTCGAAGTGACTAGAGTGTGATGTGATTGATGGCAAGTTCAAGTGCCATAGAGTCATGTGAGATGACTAGTCGATCACATAGGCGGATCACAGGAACACTCTGTCGGGCCTTATGACCCCTTATAGAGTTCTGGCAATTTATATAGCCTGGTCGTGGCGAGAGCTGCTATAGTATTCTAATGAGTCAATTCTTTTGACTAAAGACGGTTCGCCTAAGATGGCACAGTTTCAGATTAACTTTGATTTGTGTTACTAAGACCTTCGTAAATGGGGTCAAATGGGCATATTTTGGGTTATGATGGCTGTGGCTAGTCGAAGGGAATAAGTGCGATAGGAATTGTCCACCCCCTTGTCAGGGTTAAAACAATATCTCAGGGCCACTCGAGGAGTAATGAACTGGAAATGCGTGGCCACGCTCGGAAGGTATCTATGATAGATAAATCCGGTCAATCAGTTATTCCCCAGATCGAGGAAACCACTCTCGATATGATCACTTGCAAGTACGACCCGAAAGACACCTTGCATTGAGTGGGAGATAGTAATAGGACAAGAGAATTGGTGACGCACACTTGTCGAGGACAAGTGGGAGATTGTTGGGAAATGTGTCCTCAACAATAGTGCGATCACATGATTTAAATATCATTATTAAATCTCATTTTGAGAATACATGTGGGATGTAATATTTTACAGTCAACTGGTCCACACATATCGGTAATGATTGGCTGACTAGAGTTTGACATTACTGTCGTGCGACGGTGGTGATCAGTTGATCCCCTTAGGTCATACCTATAGGGAAATACTCTTAATTGATTATTTAATTAATCGTATACCGATACGAGTTAATTAAATTGCTTAAAATTGACGGATAATTTTGTGAGTATAATTTACGTATCTTATTGTAAATATGATTAAATGAGACACGGTCTAAGTAATCGAATTGTTTTATTACTTAGATGAAATTATTGTTTACAGAAACAATTGAAATGGAATGAATAAATTATTATAAATACAGAATGTTGTAGTTTATAATTTGGAAACATTTTTGGTACAAGTAATTACGAATTACTAGTCTATTTTGTAAATGACATATTTTATGAGTATGTTGATTTTTAATATGTTAAAAATACATTACATTGTGACATGTCATGTAACATGTTACATGTGACAAATTTGACAAATAACAAAATAAAATGGATTCTCCATTTTATGCTTAAAACCGAAAATGAGGAGGGAGTGTAAGATATGTATTGTGTTTTTATCTTGAGTGGAAAACACAATTATCATATCTAAGTAGTAGCCATGCACACCTACCTTTTGAGAAGAGCAAAAATGAAAGGCATTGGGCATGCTACCCAAGGCCATTTTTTTCGGCCATTCCACAAGAAAAGAGAAAAGAGCTTTTCTCTTACATATTATTATTCATTCCTTTCACAACACAATTTTCTAGTGTAAGAAAATGCATAATCTCTACAATATGTGATTTTTCTAGAGAAATAAAATCTCATATACTCCCTCTTGACCGAATCATTCAAGAGCCAAAATACAATTTATTTTGTGTCAATTTTATAGTAAAACTAATATTATTACTAGATCTAAATAATATTGGTTAATTATGAGTTTCCTTGGGTATATGCTTTTGGGAGGGATTCTATACTTGAATCTTGTTCATCCATAAGGAAAGCTCAAGAACAAGTGAGTAGGTGAACTCACTTGTGCCCAAAAATCCGAAAATCACAATGTAAGATGATGGTTTCTTCTTTATATTGTTTATTAGTTTGCATGCATAAGATCCACTATTTAATTTTATGACAATTAAATTAAAACATATATGAATATGTTGAGTATAAAGATCTACTTTTCCTTCAATAAAATAATCAACTTGAATCAAACAATTTCTTTTGTAAGTTATAAGCTCTTTACTTTCTTAAAAGTAGCATGAATTCATCATTGCTTAACAAGTGACGAATTTAACCTCCTAGGTTTTGAAGAAACAATGTATAATGTCTTACACAAAACGTCTCATGTAGCCAAGAAAGACCAGTTTCTTGCGACATAACATTCTCTGTGGCTCTTGAATAATTTCTCCCACTCTGTCTTCTAGAAATAAACTTGTATTTTAGAAAGACAGCTTCATGAGCCGCAAACCCGTCGTGCTCGTGATAATTGAAAAGGGAAAAATGAGCATTTGTTTCTTGTGAAAACTTACAACCATGGTACCCTTACCATTTCATATCTCATATGATTCGAATTAGTGGAAAAATAATTTAGACAAAATGATAAAATCCCCAAAAGGATCAAGTAACTCAAAGTAACTTGATCGAAGTCCAAACCTTATCGAATAGCGTTTGAATTCTTATCCAATCACACATTATTTCATAATGCGTGCTAAGAGAGATTAACATGTGATATTAGATCACATTTCCATTGGCTTATATCAAAGTCTTCACTTTGATAATCCTATCACGACTAAATCGTGATTTCTTTAACTCTTTAAACTTCTTTAAAGATTTTTCTATTTACCTTATTAAGTTAACACATTAGGGTCAACTTAAATCGTTGGTAAAAGAAAATGATCAACCTATTATGGATCAATGATTTACAACCTCGATCTCCTTTTCAACCAAAAGGCACGAGACATCTTGCTTTGAATACAAGATACGCATATACCATTAACAATCTAATGGTTTCAAGAGTACTCGATAACTCTTTGCGTTAATCATTCCTGAATCTTAGGATTGATCTTGGGTTACCAATTTGAGTCTTGCATCATCTTCATGATATATCTTTCTAGTTTGGTTTATAATATAATCACCTTGATGATGGGCTAGCCATACATCAAATTATGGTGTATAGGGTCACAAAAGTGAAACCTCTTTTGTATCTTAACAAGTTTGTATTCTTATTTAGAGTTTATGTACTTAATAGTCACAATTAAGTACAACTCCAAACCCAACAACTAGATTTAGTACATAATGACTCTATCTCTCGACTTCATTGTTGCTAGTCGTCATATTCTAATCATCTTATGTATCAAGTACAATGATGAAAACCTCCATTGGTTTCTAATATTGACGAAGTAGTACTAGCAAAATTTATGTTAATCATATAAACATTTAAAGAAGAAGATCCTATTAGATGTCCCACAACTAATTTGTTGATTCTTCAATAATTTGGGGTAGTTTCCTTTCTAGTGTCCAACATTTAAGACAATGGAAACTTTATCGGTCAGGATTGATAGGTTTAGTATCGTTATTTCTCAATAACTTTACTTTTAACATTACCTTGTATCAATTCCATTATAATTTTTACTTCTTGAACCTCGTCCTCATCTTAACGGTTTAAGAGAATGCTCCCACTCATTTCAATGAGTCTTTGCTTTGAGAAGCAAAATTGAATTCATGAAGATTACTCTTCATTTGTTCGTTTTAGTCTTAAAACTTTCATTGAAGTGGTTGCGTTATTTTGGTCAATTACGAATTCTGACAAATCTAATTACCAAAACAATTTATCGCTTCAAGGTACTTAATTTAATTAAGTATATGAATAACAATCCATTGTAAGTAGATGTGTTAGTCAAGAATCAAAAACTTGTTTGATAATGAATAACCTTTATCTATACTCTTTACAAGAGATCCTTAGCAATGGTTCATTTAAGGTTTTAGAAGCAAATTCATATTTGTCTTTAGTTACGATGGATTAATGGAGATTTGAATCAAAAATCGAAATGATATCGTATATGAATGTAGTAAAGAAATAGAACAATGTAATAACGGAATAGTGGAAAAAAAACTTTACATTTATCGTTTTAATAATACTTGTAAACAAGTATAGCATTTACATAGTGACCTCTACCCAACTATGATAAATGATTCCGAGATCCAAATTCATATTAACTTGGGCACGGGGTAGCCGATGAAACCCTTATCAATATAACTCGGTGGATTAACTCTTTAATCGATTCTACTTTTAGAACTCTCGGTCGATAAAATTACATTAACATTTATCTTTAGCCCAAAACACATCCGACAAGGGCACGGGGTAGCCGATGAAACCCTTATCAATTACTTTTATTGAGTTCAACCCAAATTTCGAATAAATGTGTCCATGATCCAAATTCACATTAACTTGGGCACGGGGTAGCCGATGAAACCCTCATCAACATGAATTCGGTGGATTAGACATTTATCACCCACTTCCCCTACGTAACAAGGTTTGTACCCCGGGGTGGCCGAGTGCACTCCCTCGCGAAATAGGCTTTCATGGTTTCTACTTTTTGGTAAGGCTAAGTCTCAATTGTTTATTTTAGCGAGAGGTCATGTCAATTTATTATCTATCACGTTTTAAGTGAACTAAATCGGTGAACTACGATAATTGTAATTGACACGGCCGATAAACTCGATAAAATGATAATGCATGTTTTAGTTATGGCGATTTAGCGATGCATGTGACATATAAATAAAATGCAAAGCATAAAAATAAATCCTAGTATGGCCTTCCTAAAATAGAAAAACTATTTAACTATTACATATTCGGAAACCAACTCCATTGGTCCCTTGAACTTCGGTTGTAGCACGCATCTCGAGGTAACACCGTCTTTATGTATCGTCATCTTGAAGAAATTCGTCTTTGGGAACTCCGAAATGAATAAAATTACATAATAAATTACATAATTTCCTATTATACATTTGTGACTAAAATAAAATAAATCTATTAAATTACAAGACGGTGATACGAGATCACAATAAAATTACAACCGAATCGATATTCCCATACATTTCGGGTAATACCAATTAAAAACTAAGGCCATACTAAGTAAAAATTACATAATTCAAAAATTACATAAATAAAATTATGACAATCATAAAGAAAATGCAGCATTATAATATGTATGAACATGCCCAATTTTATGCTAAATCGCCTTTAAGGAGCCAATATCGTATATTACACGGTTTTTACAGATTTGTGTGATTCAACGTTTTATAATCACAAAAATTACATAAATTCAAATTTATGCACAAGTTAATTACCCTAACCAACTTAGGACTCAAAATTAGTCTCCACTAACTATTTGACCATAATTAACTTATATTTCTAAAATTGTTCATTAATGGACCTAAAATTACAATAAAAATGCTATAAATTTCAAATAAATCACAAAAAATTCAAATAAATTCAAAATTTGAAATTTAAACTCATGAACATTCTGGAAAAATACCATGACACTCATAATGTTCAAAACCTTAGGTTAAAAATTTCGAATTTTTCCGGAAAAACAATGTTGCGGTTTATCGGTTTTAACTAAAATAATCATAAAAACATGTGAAAAATTATATACATCAATTTTTCAATTTTAGATCTGAAAAAGATAATAAAATGCAACATATAATATTTTTTCTTAGTCATAGATTATGTTTTATTAATTTTTCACTAATAATGTCACTATTTCTGCTATTTTTCTTCAAAAATCCATAAATCATGCAAAAAGACTTCACTATAGCCTATTATTTTACACACATCTTGTAAAATTGCATGTGACAACATACTAAATTTCTATGACTAGATTCGAAATTTATCTCATATTAACCTATTTATCACTTAAATCCGAATTTAATAATGAAAACTCCATTTTTCGAGCATAAGAACTCATAAAATTATGAAAATTTCAAGATCATCTAAAAATAATATATGTGAAAACATATCCAAAAACCACTGGAAAATTAGAAGTTTAACTAATTTTCATCCAAAAATGACATTTTTATCATAAAAATCACATTTTAATGCCAATTTTATATAAAATGAACAATAAAATCCATAAATTAACCAAAATATCCTAAATACATTTTAGGATCAGAAACTTTAACATGCATAAATTATTTTCGTGATATATCATAATATCACAAATTTACAAGTTTTGTTTGTTAATCATATAACTCGGAAAAACAATAACCGATTTGCATGCAAACAACCTTGTGCTCATGATACCGATTGAAGGAAAAGTAGATCTATATACTAACATATTCATATATGTTTTAATTTAATTTGTCATAAAATTAACAAGTGATCTTATGCATGCAAACTAATAAACAATATAAAGAAGAAACCATCATCTTACATTGTGATTTTCGGATTTATGGGCACAAGTGAGTTCACCTACTCACTTGTTCTTGAGCTTTCCTTATGGATGAACAAGATTCAAGTATAGAATCCCTCCCAAAAGCATATACCCAAGGTGTGGGGTAATATCCGTATAAAACCCTTAAATTTTAGGACTATAACGTAAATTTAACATGCGATTTATGGTCATAAACGAAAAACAATAGAGAAACGATAAAGAACAAGAATCAACCTCGGGTCCTAAGCAATTCAGCCTAGTGAACAGAAATCAATGTAGATTTCCTCCTAATCGTTGCACCCAAGACCGTCTGAGACTATGCCCCTTGTGCTAGAATTGCTCTCTAATTGCCTTGCAATATTGAGAGAGCTTTTGTGAGATTTTTCGATGAGAGATCTAGGTTTCAGAGAAAAATGCCTCTAAAACCTAATTTTGTGTGGAAATGAATTGCCTTAGGTCAAAAAGAGGAGAAGCTCTCTTTTGTTCCTTCATTCGGCCGTGAGTATCATGAAGGGGGAAGTGGGCTTTCCACTTTCTCCTTATTTTTAACTCGTGGTCCGACTCGATTTTCGCTAAATGTATATATCGGGATTTTATTATAAATCGTCATCGGTTATCGGTTATTAAAATATCAACTAGTAACATGACTCAGTCGATATATTAATACATGTCCGACAAAGACAATATTGTATAATTAATTCAATATACATCAATTAAATATAATCGTTTATATTCAATTTACGAATTAACCGCTTAATTCGTCTTAGCCATTATTATTTAATCCGTATTAAATAATTATCTCAACATCGCGTTTGACTAATTATTAGTCAATAACTCCGACTAACTGCTTAGTCAAATTAGGCATCAACATGACTGTATTTTCATACCGTCACATCTCTCAAACGTATCCTATAGGTGTGACTTTGAGGGACCAGTTGATCACCGCAATCAGTATGACAATAATGTCAAACTTATCTAGCAAGCCAACCGTTATTGATAAACGTGGACCAACTGATAATAATACAAAAGTATACCCTTTGATCCTTTTAGAGATTTAAATGTTATTGCACTAACTGTAGAGGACACCAGCCCCAACAAGCTCCCACTTGTCCGTACAAGTGTATGTGCAACAACGTTATCCGCACTAACTGGAGGACATGGCTCCAACAAACTCCCACTTGTCCGTACAAGTGTATGTGCGATAACCGATTCTCATATTCATTTAAAATTTCTCACACTCAATGTAAAACAATTTGCAGATCCGGATCCGCAAAGGTCGTATTTTACAATCGATCTGTATCAAGAGTGGTTTCCCCGACTAGAGAGTAACTCAACTGATAAAACGAATTCGTATTCGAGCATGGCCATGCATTTCGATTCTGACTCCTCGAGTGGCCCTGAGAAATATCGAGTACCTGGTAAAGGCTGAATATTTCCTTCAACTCGACTCCTTCCGACCTAAGCACAACATGAAATGACCCAGAAAAAATCTACTTGGCCCCCTGTTACGGATTACCGTGAGAAAGAAACCAAAGTCACCCAAAATCTGCCTTAGTCTCAAGAGACAGTCGATAGTCTAAAGAATCGACTCTTAGGATCACCATGGAGGTCCTATCCACGACGTGGCACCGAATGTTATAAAACATTTAGGACTCCACATCGATGTCACAATTGTGTCCTACGAGATATCCGTATAAATCGCCTCTGTGATTGGTCAGTCAACCTTTTGACTTATGGCTCGTTGAACCCACCATCAACCAACGTCACAAAATAATTGCCGAGTTATCACTCACGTGGGCAATTAAGGACCAAAAATATAATGTTTGTTCAGTTCACTTTGTGGTGTTCAAAATTGTCGTACAAATCCACATGAAAAACAGAATATATAAATATCAAAACGATGATGTCGTATGGAGTACAAAAGAGAATGAATCTAATCCATAAAAGAGTACTACAACTCAGGAACACGTTTAATTCCCATGGAATTAACATGCCCTTCATGCTTATCTTGTCGTAATGGTTTAGTGAGAGGATCTGCTATGTTATCATCTGTAGCAATCTTTTCTATCACTACCTCCTTTTGCTCCACGTAATCTCGGATTAGATGAGCTTTCCGTTGTACATGTCTAGACTTGTTGCTAGACTTAGGCTCCTTAGCTTGGAAGATGGCACCTCTATTGTCGCAATAGATGGTGATCGGGTCATTCGAACTAGGCACTAGAGATAGTCCTTGTAAGAATTGACGCATCCATATCGCTTCCTTTGCGCCTTCGTGACGCGGCATAGTACTCGGACTCGGTCGTAGAATCTGCTGTAACACTTTGTTTGGAACTCTTCCACCGATCATAGTGCCATTAAGAGTAAAAACGAATCCAGACCGAGATTTCGAGTCATCTCGATCCGTTTGGAAGCTAGCATCTCACAGAATCGGTTGCGCATAGCTTTTGTTCGCCTCCATAAGTCAATGCCCAAGCTTTAGTCCTCCGTAGGTACTTAAGAATGTTCTTGACAACCATCCAATGTGATTCACCTGGATGTTGTTGGAATCGACTTGTCATACTCAATGCATATGCCACGTCCGGACGTGTGCATATCATGGCATACATGATTGATCCTATAGCCGAGGCATAAGGAATCCGTGTCATGCGCTCTTTCTCTTCCGGTGTCTCCGGTGCACGAGACTTGCTCAAATGCACCCCTGGAGCCATAGGAAGAAACCCCTTTTGGAGTTAGTCATGTTGAATCTCTCTAGTATCTTGTCTATATAAGACTCCCCGATCGAGAGATAACATCCGACGTGATCTATCTCGATAGATACGGATGCCCAAAATTCTTTGTGCCTCACCCATATCTTTCATCCGGGAAATGGTTCTTCAACCATACTTTCACCGAAGTTAAGAGAGGTATGTCATTCCCAATCGGGAGTATGTCATCGACATACAATATTAGGAAGACAATCTTGCTCCCACTCGACTTGATATATAGACATGGTTCCTCGACCGATCGAGTAAATCCATTTTCTTTTATCACTTGGTCGAAACGATGATTCCAACTCCTAGAAGCTTGCTTAAGTCCATAAATGGAACGCTTAAGCTTGCATACTTTCTTAGGATGTTCAGGATCGATGAAACCTTCGGGTTGTACCATGTACAACTCTTCCTCCACAAAACCGTTTAAGAAGGCGGTTTTCACATCCATCTGCCAAATTTCATAGTCATGAAAAGCGGCAATCGCTAAGATAATCCGAATGGAACGCAAAGCATGACTACGGGTGCAAAAATTTCATCGTAGTACGGACTGACACTTGGGTGAAACCTTTAGCAACTAGTCGTGCTTTATAGATATCTTGTTGACCTTCCACGGAATGCTTTATCTTGTAAAGCCATTTGCATTGAAGGGGACGAACCTTAGCGAGTAAGTCAACAAGATCCCATACGTTGTTCTCATACATGGAGTCCATCTCGGATTGCATGGCCTCAAGCCATAGCTTTGAGTCGGAACTAGTCATGGCACCTTTATAGGTTGCGGGTTCACTACTCGTTAAGAGTAGAATGTCATCTATGTCATGTTCCTCGACCATACCAATGTATCTGTCCGGAGGAATAGAGACTCTTCCCGACCTCCTAGGTTCCTCAAGAATATTAACCGCAGCCGGGATTGAAGGAACTGGTTCCTCCAATGGTTGCTCGGTATTTGGTTCCGGAATCTCCGACACTCGAAGGTTCTATCACTCTTTGCATTCTCGAGAAACTCCTTCTCTAAGAATGTCGCACTAGCCGCAACAAATACACGTTGTTCGGTTGGCGAATAAAAGTAATGACCAAGTGTTCCTTTAGGATAACCTATAAAGTATGTCTTGACCGATCGCGGGCCGAGCTTATCCTCGTGTCTCCACTTGACATAAGCCTCGCAGCCCCAAACCCGTATAAAGGACAAGTTAGGGACCGTTCCCTTCCATAGTTCATATGGAGTCTTGTCAACAGACTTTAGACGAACTTCGGTTAAGTATTAAAGCGGTGACGAAGAGCATAACCCCACAATGAGTCGGGCAACACGGTGTGACTCATCATGGATCGAACCATATCAAGTAGTGTTCGATTTCTCCGTTCGGACACACCATTCAACCGAGGTGTTCCGGTGGAGTTAATCGCAAGGCAATCCCACAATCTTTGAGGTGTTGATCAAACTCGTGAGAAAGATACTCGCCACCACGGTCCCGATCGCAGTGTTTTAATCTTTCTACCCAAAGAGGTTCTGTACCCGATTCTCGGTATTCCTTGAATTTCTCAAAGGATTCACTTTTGTGCTTCATTAAGTAGACATAGCCATATCTACTTAAATCGTCCGTGAAAGTGATGAAATACCTATAGCCTTCTCGTGCGGTGATTGACATAGGTCCACACACATCCGTATGTATGAGTCCTAATAGGTCAGCAGCGCGCATTCCAACACCTTTGAAGGAAATTCGAGTCATCTTACCAATGAGACATGATTCACACGTGCCAAATGATTGAAAATCAAAGGCCGAGATAGCTCCATTCTTTATGAGCTGTTTTACGCGTTTCTCATTAATGTGTCCCATACGGCAGTGCCATAGGTACGTTTGATCTTTGTCACCAACCTTTAACTTTTTATTCATTACGTGTAATATTTCGGTGGTCTGATCTAAAACATAAATTCCGTTCATGGAGACTGCCTTGCCATAAATCATATCGTGTAATGAGAAAATGCAACTATTATTCTCTATTACAAATGAAAAACCAAGTTTGTCAAGTGCGTAAACCGAAATAATGTTTTTAGAAAGACTGGGTACATAATAGCAGTTATATAAAAATAACTCAAATCCGCTAGGAAGCTGGATCACGTATGTTCCCCTCGAGACGGCAGCCACTCGTGCTCCATTCCCGACACGCAGGTGCACCTCACCCTTTACGAGGAGTTCGATGTTTCGGAGCCCCTGCACATGATTACACAGATGAGAACCACAACCAGTATCTAGTACCCAAGTTCCGTAACTTGCGTGGTTAATCTCAATCATATGAATAAAAGTAGAAGAGGAAGAAGACATACCAACAGGTTTAACGCGACCTTCTTTTATGTCCTCATGGTAAACAGGACATGTACGCCTCTAATGCCCAGTCTTGTGGCAGTGATGGCATTCCATGTTTTCGGTCTTGCTCTTTGTCGTGCCTGATGAGTTGCTCGACTCACCAGGCCCACTCTTACCTGATCCCGACTTCTTAAACTTCGGTTTACCTACCGCTAGGTCTGCCTGAGCTTTGCCCTTACCCTTGCCCTTGTTTGACACAACGAGAACATCCTGTTTCAAGCTCCCACTGAACCTCATGTCCTTCTCGGTCCGTACGAGAAGGGAGTGTAGTTCATGAGGACTTTTCTTCAAATCATTCATATAGTAATTCGCTCTAAAGAGCGCAAAACCATCGTGGAGTGAATGAAGCATGCGGTCAATCACGATGTTCTCGCTGATTTTACAATCAAGCGCCTCCAGTCTCTCGACATTCTCAATCATGCTGAGAATGTGTGGGCTAACCGGTTGGCCCTTCTGGAGTTTCGCATCAAAGAAGCGAGTGGTATGCTCATAGGTCACGATTCTCGGTGCTTTCGAGAATTCCTTAGTGAGCGTGGTGAAAATCTTGTTTGCACCTTGGGCTATGAAGCGTTTCTGCAAATTGGATTCCATTGCAAAAATGAGTACGTTTTTAATCGCACCCGCTTCCATGACGAAATCGTTATACTTGGCGATCTCGTTAGCTCCAGCCGTGGGGCCTGGGTTTGACGGGATGGGCTCTGTCAGATATTTGAGCTTCCCGTCGGCGCCAGCGCAACATTCCGTAATGCCGCCTCCCGGTCCGCGAAGTTTGATCCATCATTCTTCGATCCGAGTGGACCGATTCATCCGATTCATGAAGATCCGGCCGGGACTCACGGTCCAATGTAGCACTTGGCATTGGGTCGTCGGACGGCCACCATTTTGTTATTAGCGCTTTAAGTGATCGTGATCTACACGGAAAAAGAAAGGAAAAACAAAACGAAATAAGCAACTCATCGAGGTGATTTAAGTCTATTTAAAATTCATTTTAATCGTGTAGACTCATTGCACTTGCATAATTGATCTCCCTCAAGAATAATACAAGTGATCCCAAGACTCAATTTCCGTAAATTGATAAGCCAACTGTTTAGCTAGTTCTATCGTTAGAACTCTTGGTCGATAGATTTCCGTAAATCCTATCTATAGTCCGCCATAATCATAGGATCGTACGAGTGACCATAGTGTTGAGATAAAATAGGTCAATCAGTTCCAACTTACCCGACGTAGAAGGGGTCATATTATGCCTACCGACGAAGAAGGGATTCATTGGAGTTTGACCTATAAAGACTATTCTCAATTTTGGTTATACGAGGAAGATCCCATCAACTTAGTTTTAATTCATTTTAAGTGAACGAAAAACTAGCATTGCGTGAATGAATTAATTTAGGTGATGGCTTATAAAAAAACGTGTGATATCTGTATATCATAGAAAACTAACGTGTGACCTCTATATGAGTCAGTTTTCATGCAATTATTAGGTGGTTTGGTTTTAGGCGGAAAATGATGCAAACTATCGTTACGATAAAATAAATAAAAGAATGCAAAACGTAAATAAAAGTCCTAGTGTGGCCTATCCTAGTAAAAAGAACATAATACAACTTTGGAATCCACCGTTGGACCCGAGAAGCTTGTCTTGATGTTCCATCTTTGTCCATGCAGCGGGAGTGAGCATCCGATCTCCATCTTTGGTCTTCTCAAAATTACAATTTAAAATTTACAAAATATAAACCTATTTACATTCTAAATTAAAACTGTAATAAAAAAAACAAAAACGGAGATGCGAGATCTCAAAATACAACCAAGACCGTGTTCCATCATTACGGTAACACGTTCTACTAAGGCCACACTAAGTTACAACTGTTTGTAAATTAAATAAATACGTAATTAAAAACATTCAAGGCATTCAAAATAACGATAAATAAAATGCATCAACTAAAATAAAATTTATTCATGACATAATTCCGTAATTATGTTAAATTTATCCAAACCACCTTTAATGATTAAAATTATGTGACAAAACCGCTTTAATCAACTTAATTTTAATCCATGATAATCCGTTACTTTAAATCGCTTTAAAATAACTAAATGGTACGTGAGTGAACCGTTTCACTATCAAGCGAATGCACAAAATCCGTATTATGCATAAAACATGGCCGAAATAAAAAAATTGAAACACGAAATTTTTTTTTTCTTCACGGCTGAACCGTGAACAGTGCAGCAAACAAAAATTCCAGCAGCTCAAAAAAAACGTGAGCATCAACAATCATCAAAAAAACGATTTGATAAAACCAATTGCAATTTAACCTAATCCGTATAGAATTGAAACTACAATTGGTATAACTTTAACATATTGCAATAATTATCGTTTAAAATAACAATATGTAAAGAACAAATTGAAAACAAAACATCGTCTGATCAGACGGAAACTGATTATCACGGTTTTCAAAGCAGAAAAAAAACAGGTCATGCAAAAACAAAAAAAAACTGCCGAGACAAAAACAGCCGCACGGTTTTTTTTATGCAAAAAAAAAAAAATTATCGATTCAATTCGTTTAATGAAAATCACAAAGAAAAATTTACGTGGCCTCGCTCTGATACCACTTGTGGGGTAATATCCGTATAAAACCCTTAAATTTTAGGACTATAACGTAAATTTAACATGCGATTTATGGTCATAAACGAAAAACAATAGAGAAACGATAAAGAACAAGAATCAACCTCGGGTCCTAAGCAATTCGGCCTAGTGAACAGAAATCAATGTAGATTTCCTCCTAATCGTTGCACCCAAGACCGTCTGAGACTATGCCCCTTGTGCTAGAATTGCTCTCTAATTGCCTTGCAATATTGAGAGAGCTTTTGTGAGATTTTTCGATGAGAGATCTAGGTTTCAGAGAAAAATGCCTCTAAAACCTAATTTTGTGTGCAAATGAATTGCCTTAGGTCAAAAAGAGGAGAAGCTCTCTTTTGTTCCTTCATTCGGCCGTGAGTATCATGAAGGGGGAAGTGGGCTTTCCACTTTCTCCTTATTTTTAACTCGTGGTCCGACTCGATTTTCGCTAAATGTATAAATCATCATCGGTTATCGGTTATTAAAATATCAACTAGTAACATGACTCAATCGATATATTAATACATGTCCGACAAAGACAATATTGTATAATTAATTCAATATACATCAATTAAATATAATCGTTTATATTCAATTTACGAATTAACCGCTTAATTCGTCTTAGCCATTATTATTTCATCCGTATTAAATAATTATCTCAACATCGCGTTTGACTAATTATTAGTCAATAACTCCGACTAACTGCTTAGTCAAATTAGGCATCAACATGACTGTATTTTCATACCGTCACATCTCTCAAATGTATCCTATAGGTGTGACTTTTAGGGACCAGTTGATCACCGCCATCAGTATGACAATAACGTCAAACTTATCTAGCAAGCCAACCGTTATTGATAAACGTGGACCAAATGATAATAATACAAAAGTATACCCTTTGATCCTTTTAGAGATTTAAATGTTATTGCACTAACTGTAGAGGACACCAGCCCCAACACAAGGAATCTCTTAATAACTTATATATTTATGATCTAGTAGTAATATAAGTTTTTACTATAAAATTGACACAAATAAATTGTATTTTTACTCTTGAAAATTTCGGTCAAGAGGTGGAATTTTGTGAGATTTTATTTCTCTAGAATTTTACAAATTGTAGAGAGTTTCTAATTTTCTTACTCTAGAAATTTTTTTTATCCAAAAATGATGAATGAATATTGAAAAGAAAAACTCTCTTTTCTTTTCTCATATGGTTGGCCGAAAAAGGCCTTGGGTAGTATGCCCAATGCTTTTTATTTTTGCTCTTCTCAAAAGTTTAGGTTTGCATGGCTACTTGTTAGCTTCCATCATTGTGTTTTCCACTTAACAATTAACACAATTTTATTCCACTAACTCCCTCCATAATTTCGGTACATTCAATATAAAATGGATGGTCCATTTTATTTTGTCATTTGTCAATTGTAACATATGTGACATGTTACTTGACATATGAAATTGTAATGTATTTTTAACATATTAAAAATCAACATACTCATAAAATATGTCATATACAAAATCGACTAGTAATTCGTAATTACTTGTACCAAAATGGTTTCCAAATTATGAACTACAACATTCTGTATTTATAATAATTTATTCATTCCGTTTCAATTGTTTCTGTAAACAATAATTTCATCTAAGTAATAAAACAATTCGATTACTTAGACCGTGTCTCATTTAATCATATTTAAAATAAGATACGTAAATTATACTCACAAAATTATCCGTCAATTTTAAGCAATTTAATTAACTCGTATCCGTATACGATTAATTAAATAATCAATTAAGAGTATTTCCCTATAGGTATGACCTAAGGGGATCAACTGATCACCACCGTCGCACGACAGTAATGTCAAACTCTAGTCAGCCAATCATTACCGATATGTGTGGACCAGTTGACTGTAAAATATTACATCCCACATGTATTCTTAAAATGAGATTTAATAATGATATTTAAATCATGTGATCGCACTATTGTTGAGGACACATTTCCCAACACCAATGGCTCTCTTTCAAAGGCCCAAACAAATCCACCTTGAGTAGATAGAATAAATTATGGCATTAACGTTTTGAAAGAACTCAACAACAAGATAAAGAACAGATGATCTTAACTCTTGAGGTCACCAGATCAAGATCCGAACCAACTCGTCCGATGTTCAAAGCGAGAACACCCAACAATTAGATCCCGGAATAAATTGAGTTTTCTTCTCACAAGAAACCTCACTATTCGACCCTTTATTTTACACACACACACACATATATTCTCTCTCTCTCTCTCTCTCTCTCTCTCTCTCTCTCTCTCTCTCTCTCTCTCTCTCTCTCTCTCTCTCTCTCTCTCTCTCTCTCTCTCAATTAACCTAGAATAAAGTTAGAGTTTAGAGTCTTTATATAGATTATTCCACGAAAGTCAAAAGACCAGAGCCCTGTTTGGCAAACAGTAGAAGCATATTCATGACAAATGGGTAACGTTAACGTTAGCGAAATCAATAGCGATTTCATGAGTGCATTTGACTATCAAACAAATCAGCAGAATTAGAAAAGGGTGTTTGTTAATTAAAGGATTTTAAGATAATTAGAATGGTTTCATGAATAAAGTGATTATGCTAATGCAATATGCTGCTATTAGCAGCATATTCAAAAACAGTATATTCCGACCAATATGCTATCAGAATACGTCGTTTACCAAACAAATGAAAATAGTAAATTGCTTTGTCAAACTTCTAATTAGGCCGGAATCTACTAATTTCGCTCAATATATTGTTTACCAAACAGAAACCTACAATAATTAGGAAATAAAGACTTGGAAAACTTGACAATTTCCTAAACAAACTACACAAACAAGTAATGACTAAACAAAAGTCTTTATTAGCTGTAGAATGCGCTACTCGTGACTCGTGCCATAACAGCATCCACACGACTCACAGGGGACACATGTGCGACTCATGCGTATCTCGCACCTCATCTTCTTCGTTCTTTGCTTCTGTTTTACTCTACTTGAACTTAGCTTGGCAGACCAATCTCCAAGTTCCTAACGTGGACAATTGCTAGTCATATATTCAGAATAATTTTCAAATTATACTTGAATATATAGTAAAATTACATATAAATGGTACAAATATTATATAAATACGTGTATATAACAATTCATTTTAGCTATTTTGACAAATATCACCCTAATAAGCATACAAAGTTGTCATTATCACTAAAACTTGGAATTAATAATATGATTCATGGTTGGTAATGCACACAATCAATATATAGTAGTCAAAGAATGTCGAATATCATATCTGTTACCAGTTACTACCATACCACCCGGCACCGACTAAGAAAAGAGAATGCGGCATCACCATTCACCACCTAATACTATAAACTCACTTGTCTTTTATTTGACTCATACGAATACTAGTGGTCCATGTCCTATCTTCGTTTACTAAATAACACTATATCACTCCCCTGCTGCCCTCCATTAATTAGACAGTATATTTGTTTGTACCCTCTTTCTTTTCTCTTCTTTTTCCTGCCGGCCAATATTTTAAATAAAAAGAAAAGTGAGTTAAGATAGGTATATTTATCTTAAAATTAAAATAGGTCAAATGTCATACAATTAACAAGTATTTTTTTAATTTTTAGCCATTCTGCTTCTCTCTTATCTATGTAAATGATATGGTATTTGACCCGTCTTAAGTTTGAGACGAAACAAGAATTTGTGATAAAAGAAAAATTCATTTCATCCAAATTAATTACTTTTGACACAAAAATTAAGTAAACGTGTGAAAATGTTTTTGGAACACACAGATCACTCATCTCCACTTACACATGAAAACAACCACAAAAATATCAAAAATGAAAATAAATAACTATTAATTGGTACATCCAAAAAAGAAAATATATAACTATTGATCTGAAGTATCAAATACAAATCAAAGACAGAGCAAAGAAATTCCATTAGGGGAGATGTACTCCATATATTTCAGGAGTTATCTATAATCCCCAGGATTAGGCAACTAAAAGTAACAAAATTCAATTATTTTAGCGGCAAACAACCAAATGATTTGTTGCAAGTCTTGTTGTTGGTAGGACTCTTTTTGTATTAACTTAAGCTAATTGTTTGATAAGTACTTTGATTAGTGCGGCTAACAAACCTATCATGTATTTTTTTATGAAAAATAAATAATATTACACATACATGTACCTTTTCTTCAGAATAGATAGGTTTTGTTTAAATGGGTATGCAACAGTTACATTACATATAATACGAATGTGTTTTATAGACTTATAGTTGTCTTGATAGTTAAGTCATGATTAATGATGATAATGCGACTAGATCAGTAAACGAATTTTAAAAAGAAAATATTTTGTAACTCAAGTAGTATGTATTCTTATGGCATTATCTCATTTTTAAAATCATTTTATCGTGAGAATAACATATGTGAGCATTTTTCATCCCTTTGTGAAAATACCAATAGCTTGCTTATGATAGCAAAAAAATTTAAAATTTGTATCGATGATTGAATTGACTAAAAAGCGGTTCTTTTCTTTCCTTACTTCATCGTATTTGAAAGGTAAACAATGAAATTTGTATTGACGATTGAATTGACTAAATTTTGGTTATTTTCCTTCCTTACCTCATCGTATTTGAAAAACAAAATTTGTAGCAATTATTGAATTGACTAAAAACCTATTATTTTCCTTCCTTACTTCATCGTATTTGAAAGGTAAAAAATGAAATTTTTATCGATGATTGAATTGACAAAAAAACTGTCATTTTCCTTCCTTATTTCATCGTATTTTAAAGTTAAAAAATACTAAGCCGCTCGATTAATTAAAACTGGAAAAAAAAAAAAAAATGTTAACATCAACTACAATCATACACTTAGGTAGGATTGGTATGAAGTATAAAAAATGTATTGTAGTGGGTACATAAGATCACTATCTTGAATTCAATACATTAAAATGCCTTAATCAACAAAACAGAAAATTAATATACAATCAGGCAATAATCCTTTTCAAAAGAACCTTCAACCTTTACCCTCCAAAATTTGGTAGTAAAGTTTGTTCCTTTCCTTGATTGCCACTCCAAACTTTGAAGTAAAAATACTTAAAGCTCTACCTACACATTATAGACAATAAGCTTCATATACAATGCCCTTCACTTTCAAGTTACCTCTATATAATATTTCTTTTTTCTGACGAGGGAACCCGTAACCGCTATCTTTAGTGCGCACTTACTACGTAATAGCCTGCAAACCAGGTATACCAACCAGGTAAGCCCGAGAGTGACAAGCTCTATATAATATTTATCTTCTTCATCACTTAACAAGTTTTCTCTATTTCTATTTTCCTGTTTTATTAAATTTCATATACTTTCTTCTTCTAAAAGCTCTACAACAATATAGTGATACTATGGGCACAATCTTGTTTGAGCCTGATCATGGTTGTGGGTTCATAGGAGGAATCATTCGACGTCGAAAATTCCGGCCAAGAAAAGCCTCTCTTCCTTCAACAAATACCCATAACAAGAATCCAACCCAAAAGGTTACTGAAAAACCAGTTCAGAATTCTGATGTTGTTAATCCAAGAACCTCGGTTTCGAAACCGTCCCTTGATTCAACAAAGAGTTCAGCTCAAAAGGTGTCCAAACAAGAACAGGGGAATTTTGAAACCAAAGTTCATAATTCTACTGTTATTAGTCCAAGAATTTCAGTTTCTAATACTGCAAGAAACTCTAATGTTACTACTATCACCAGGACAAAATCTTCGTCGTCGTCTTCATCATCTAGCAATCTAGCACTTGTTAAGGTAAACAAAATTGACCAAACTGAAAATGGTAATAAGCTTAGTAAAATTCGGACTGATCATTCTCAAAACCCGGCAATTCTCCGAGTTTCTTCAGGAAATATACTGAAATTACCCCAAATAAAAGGGTTAAAAAACCATGGAAATGAAAATTCACCTAGGAAGAGTCTATCAAGTCCTAAAATGTCTACAAAAAATTTGGAATGCAAGGGTACAATGGGTAATATACTAAGGCGAAATAGCGAAGAAACACGGGTTCATCCTGAGGAGTTAAAATCCATGGGGAATGATGTGTATAAGCAAGGGAGATATGAAGAGGCTTTGATGTTGTATAATCAAGCAATAGCTTTGGATTCAAACATGGCCGCTTACTGGAGCAACAAGAGTGCGGCTTTAACGGCTCTAGGTCGGCTCTTGGAAGCTGTCGTAGCGTGTAAGGAAGCCGTGAAGATTGATCCTTTGTATCCACGAGCTCAACATCGTCTTGCTACGCTTTATTTCAGGTAATCTAAACTGTCATCCTATACTGTATGAATGTAATTATGTCTCGCATTTTCGATATGTGAAACAGTCTCACAGGAGACTAGTTGTGCGACAAAAAAAAATCGCGCAACTAGTCTTTTTTTTTTTTTTTTTGATGACGAGGGGATTGAATCCCCCGGGCCCATGCATTCCCGCATCACCACATGGACCATGTAAGCCACCCCTTCGGGAATTGTAGTGGCCAAGTGATCATCGGCTCAGCTCGTAGTCGAACCCGGGACCTCTCAACTCCTGCATTTCTGCAAGCTTCAAGGTTTAACCCGGCTACCACTGTACTAACACCACTCGGTTAACTAGTTTTTTTCTTCAAAGCGTGCATACATCTTACCTATATTGGGTCGTTTTAAGCGCGGATAATTTCATTGTTTCGTCCTAGTTCCTACCTTTACAAAAGCGAAAACTGAAATCTAACAACTGTTTCGGCCTTGTAGACTTGGATATCCAGAGGAAGCACTAAATCATTTCAGTCTCTCAGGAAGCACCGCGAATTTTGTGGAGAATAATCAAGCCAAAGCTCTAGAATCATGTCTCAGCAAGTGTACTATTGCCAAGCAACATAAGGATTGGACAGCTTTAGTTAAACAAACTCAGAATGCTTTCGCTCTTGGCTCCGACTCTGCATTACAGGTCCTACTTACTTAAATGATTTAATGATCGCTTTTTAAGCTTTATCAAGTTCTTTTTCTAGACTCTGATAAATTTTGTTTTGACAAATTAGGTCTATGCACTTCAAGCCCAAGCCTTGCTGAATCTTCACAGGCACGACGAAGCATATGCAGTCTTGAAGCGAAAACCTGAATTCGACATGGATTCTTATACTCGAATATTTGGTCATGAAAGGAGCACTTATGTGTACTTGATTGATGCACAGGTTTATACTGCAGTTGGCAGGTTTGAAGATGGCATCACAGCAGCACAGAATGGTCTCCAAGTAAATCCGGGCGACAAGGATTTACGGACAATACTAATCACAGCACAGTCTATGTCTTCAGCAAGGTCAAAGGGAAACAGGCTCTTTAAGGAGCAAAAGTTCTTAGAAGCTTGCAATGTGTATAGTGAAGGACTGGAGTATAATCAATATAACTCAGTACTTCTATGTAATCGAGCAGCTTCTCGTTCTAAACTAGGCCAGTTTGAAAAAGCCCTGGAAGATTGTACACTGGCTCTCAGTCTCCAACCTTCTTACAGCAAGGCCAGACTACGTCGTGCTCATTGTAATGGACAATTGGGCCGATGGGAAGCTTCGGTTCAAGATTATGAGATTTTGATTCGAGAAAAGCCAGGGGATGAGGAGGTAGGCCGCGCTTTGTTCGAGGCTAAGATTCAGCTTAAGAAGCAATGTGGTGAAGATGTTAAGGACATGAAGTTTGAGCCAGAAGTGATCTTGGTTTCTAGCATTGAGTGTTTCAGACACCTGATTACCTCACCAGGTGCCTTATACTCATTAACTCATACTTATCCGATTCAAAATAAAGTAAACATAAACTAATTTGTTCGAGATAGAGTGGTAAAGTAAACATTTGATCTACAAGTATAATTTTCTGACTAGAAATTGAAATATTTTGCAATAGGGATGTCTGTGGTGCTGTTCTGCAACAAGTCTAACCAGGAAATGTCTGTTCCACTCCTGGAACAAGTTTGTCCTAGATTTCCATCCATCAATTTTCTCAAGGTTAGTTGATTTAAAGTTCAATTAAAATATCCCAAACACTTCCGCCTACTCGCTGGACAGTGGACATTCCGTAAACAAAATGTTATGGTTCCAGGTGGAGGTGGAAGATCATCCATATTTAACAAAGTCAGAGGAGGTAAACTACATTCCAGCATTCAAAATATACAAGAATGGATCAAGGGTCAGAGATATTCCTGGAAACAACCTCAAATTATTAGAAACTTCAGTCAAATTATACAGCAGTTAAATCTTAAAGGCATGACCCTACAGAATACAGGCTACAAGTATACTCATTCAAATCAACAACAAAATATGAGAAATGGGCCCTGATCCAAATTGCCAACATATTATAAAGGCAAAATTGGAAGCTTTGGAAGATTGTTCAAACACTGCTACAGGAAACTAAAGCAACAAATCAGGATGTTTGATCTTTGGGACTGTTTAAGCGTTTATGTCAACCACTTTTTGTATTTTATGTAAGGCAGGTAGGGATGATTTGGAGAATGAGTGCCTGAGTGGTAACTGGTAACAGACAATCAGGTGTTATATATTGTGTTACATATTAAAGAATGAATAAAGCTAGTTACCAAGGTTTCGTATCATTTTGTGTTTTGTCAATGTATTGAGCATTTCCGTTAAGTGAATTTGGTGTGGTGGTTATCCGCATTCCTATTCATGAGATTAGGCTTCGATTCTTGTCCATGGAAAAACCTCTTGCCCTAGGTAACAGTGTAGCACGGACACTCCTCTTACTCAGCCGTCACGTGTCTAATACCGTGTCGGACACCAATACTCGTCAGACACACGTCTAAACGTATCAGTAAAGGCGTGTCTAACTTTCTTCATTTATTTAAGAACGTTCCCATGATATTTGGACACATATCCGATGCTTGTCCTTGGAATTCGGATATCATTTGGCTATACATATGAGAAATTGATTTATAGTCAAGGCCAAGTTTTATCATCACTTATTTAGATCTATAAATATAATTAAAAGGCTAAAATGACTAATAAACATCACGCAGACAAATCCACGTAGGATTCAAAAAGCCAGCTAGATTAAGAAGAGACCGCCTGTCGTACGTGTCATCCTCCACTCAACCTTTCCTAATTGTTAAGAAAGAAAGGAAAACAAAAAAACCGCGTTCCTTCATCTCCCTCCTCGCATAACTTCATTAGAATCCGAAAAAACCAGATTGAAAGCTCATATTTACTGCCTATTAACTCTAATTGCTCGGCTTCCACATTATTCACAATCACAGTATGTAAATTAAAGAAAGTAATACAAAAATCGGCCCTTTATCTTCACTCTCTTCGTATACCTCTGTCCGAAACCGAAATCACCATTATCTACCATCAAATTACAACGTTATCTCCCATTATTTCATCTCTAATATCTACCTCTTTGCTAATAGGAAAACCGGATTCCTCTTTCGAATTTGACGCGGGTTAGTACTCTGCCTTCCTTTGTTTGGTCTATCATATAGACATGTAAACTGATAATTATCATTTTGTTATTGCAATTTTGTACTACTTTTAATTTGACTTACGCTAATTTTAAGTCGCAAACTTTCTTTTGTGTAAACGTTACTTGGTTACATCAATTTGGGGGTTTGTTCATGATATTTTGATAAATGTTATGGTGTAGTTTACTTGGTTCATTGCTCATGACCCATGAATGGCTTTCTCTAAGGATTGAATATGCTTAATGTGTAATTGCGTATTTAGCGGGTGACTGAATTGAGGAATCTAGATGTTGTTGTGGTTCGCTATTACTGGTTTTAAACAAGATTGTTATGATTGTTGACGCAAGGTAATCTAATGTCATTGCAGGTGAAATTGAAATTGTGTAGTGTAGAAGTGTCTGTTTCTGTGACCAACCTTGGAGCTAATACCTACTAATAAAGGCGGTCTCTTTCGAGCCAATTTATGTAGATTCGAGCATACTTCTAGGAAGGTTGTAGGTGAGATGATCGCGTGATCTCTTAAGCATTTTATCTAATACTTGTAGCAGTTTTGGTTGTGATTGTTGTTAATAAGATTTGACATAGATCTGTTATAGGTAACCTGCATATCAGGTTATCTGTATTTTTGATGGTGAGCGAGTCGTTGTCCGCCCAATCAAACACATTTATATTTCTCAACAAACAACTAGATAGTGGTTAAGTCGAGGTCGATCCACGGGACAGTGTGCTAGTGTCACAATTGAATTGGATTGGAGTTGGTGAGTCTAAACTAATAGAAACAATAAAGTAAAACAAACAATAAATTAAGAGATGTAAATAAGCAATAAAGGATACTAAGATGTCATGGGATCATAGGGGAATCATGGTAAGATAGCATAAATGAGTTATATAGATGCAAACACTTTATTATTGTTGGAATTAAATTAGTTCATGTCATATAGTTCATAAGAAGTTTGGGTCCCGGAGCCGAGTCATTTGTGACTGTACAACACCTACAAGTCAACTTAATTCTTCTTATTAAACCACATGCATGATAAACCAAATCCTAGGGAAACTTACATCCCGGAGCCGAGTCATTTGTGACCGTACAACACCTACAAGTCGATTTGGGTTTTCCCTACTCAACAACATGCAAGGTCTAATAAGACTTGAGTTTGTTTATATCTTACAAGCCTCATTGAAAAGATAAGAGAAACATGCTAGGTTATCAATAAAGCATTTTATCAAACATGATATGTGCATAAGTTGAGGAACAATAAGCAAGCATACAAATGAACTCATTAAGCATAAACTTGTCCTATGATTAACTCCTCTAATCCCTCATTAATCCTAGTTACTCACTCATTATCATGGAGAGCATGTCATTAATGGTGTCAATCATCACAACAAGTATAAACATGATAAGAGAATAAGGAAATAAGCAATAAAGAGTAAAGAGTAAAGAAATTATGCCAAACTTAAGATGAATAAATGGAAAGGAAAGAATAATCGAAGAAAACTTGATTGATTGATGAAGAGTTGTCAATTCTCCAATAATAACCCAATAATCTTCAATTACCCAATAATAAACTTGAATAATAATTAAGGAAAGATTAATGTGTAATTTTGTGGAATGATTGAGATTAATCTATTCTAATCTACTCCTAAACTAATCTAAGGAAGGTTTGCCTCCACTAAGAGGCTCTTGATTATTATAAATGGAGTATATATAGTGGTACATCATTAGTTTAAGTAAGGATAGATTAGTAAATAACAATGCTAAGTTTTAAATAGGGAATTGCAAGTCCCGAGGAAAATGCGCAGATCACGTTGCTACTCCCACCACGATCCGCTCGGATTGGCTAGAAGCACAGCTAGTCTATCTGGAGATCCGCTCATCCCGTGTAGGAGCCGCTCGGATCAGGGCACTTCAATCCGCTCGTCCCGTGCCAAGGACGCACGGATCTTGGACAGGATTCATCTTCTTGCTTAAAGGCCCATGATCTACGTATACTCTTTATTCTTACTTCTTTGGTCATCATTATTGCCTCCTCTCCATACTAGTCCATCTAAGATCGTCATCAATCTTCCAAATATGCACGGGAGACGAGAATTCTGCCTCACTTTCTCCTTTCCTATAAGACATATAAAATGCACTAGAAAAGCAAAATAGGAAGAGATTAACGGATAAAATGGCCATGAAATGCTATAATAGTATGCAAAATAGGTTCAATTAGGGGATTAAATGTGGGCAATTAAGAGTCACATCAAACATCCCCAAACCGAACCTTTACTCGTCCCGAGTAAAGAGGTGATTAGAACTAGACCTTTATTTAAACTATCCTAATAATATAACTGATGTGAGACAATTAGCGGGTCTCACTCCGCCCTTTCAACTCACAACAAGACATCCATGAGGTAGGGTGTCTTCTTGCAAGGTAAGGTGGGGCTGGCCAAAATGGCGATACATCCAATCATTAGGCACACAAAACAAGTAATGGATACATCTACAAAAGAATAGCCACTTTCCTCATCTAAGTGGTGGAAATCATCTACAAGGGAAGCAATTTAAGGGTACACACTCCATCATAGATATTGTTTCTCCAAGCTACTAAGTCTAAAAGGATACCAACAAATCACCTCCAAGTTGTGTTAAACTAGGTTACCTTTGTCCATAATCGTTAGATGCTTTTGTCAAGAGCAGGTTCCTTATGGTGTTAGAAACACTGTAGGATCGTGGAATTCCCCCTTTTGCCTAGAGAAGAAGAAGGGTCGTCCCCTCTCCACCATGCAACAAAGAAATGATCATCAATGGATAAAAGGGATCAAGATGTTTTGAGTTTCACATTTGTAGTTTGCTTTTTTATTCGTTTCCCCCCCCCCCCCCCCCAATTTCTTGTGGTATTTGACATTTGAAGAACATTTATTGCCATTTTTTATGATTGGCATTTTATACTTGGCAATTCTTTTCAATATTGCATTTTTTGAACATTTTCAAAGTCACCCCATTTTGTAGCAAGGGTACTTTTATTGAAGCATAGGAGTCTATTTTTGCTCCTCTTTTCATTTGATGCATTTTGCAAACTTTTTTGATTTTCACTTTGGTACTTGAAATTAACTTGATGTTTTTGTGCCCATTCCCTTTTTGTTGACAAAATATGATGATAGAAGTGTAAGAACGGTTGCATGGTTTTAAAGGTCACCTTGGAATAAACGGTAGCCAAGGAGTTATCACACAACAAGGTACTTTTGACTAGGCCTTAGTTCATGGGTCAAAATATACTAGTATGACACATCCTAGGGTGTCTTGAGGGTATTCTAGCAAACAAGGTCTCAAGGAGAAAAATTATCTACAAGGGTCTTATATACACTAGTCAAGCTTCCCAAATAGGTATTTTCACAAAATTTTCTAACCATGCAACTACATGCCATGATGCAACTAGCATATATACAACTCTAATGCATATGCTTCTATCAACTATTATGTCATATAATCTAAATGCAAACTCCTAACAACACATAGATACACAAACCGCAACAACAAAATACACCACATCCTCCTTGACATGTAAGCCCATCCTCCTCATATGAATACAACAACAACAACAACAACAACATCAGAGCCTTAATCCCAAAATGATTTGGGGTCGGCTGACATGAATCATCTTTTTGAACCGTCCATGAGTGAACGCACGCCTCAAAATGCGAATAAAAAGGGAAGATGAAAAACAAAAAGTAATAACGAAAATGTAATGGAAAGTCAAGGTGAATTTAGGGGTTTTAAAATCGAATTCCGTCTTTCTTTTATAAAAACTTAAAATTTAAATCGAGAGAAAAGATTAAAACGATTTTTAAAAACCGAAATAGAGTTAAGGATCCGGAAGTCCTTCTCATATGAATAATGAAAATAAATGGAAGGGAAATAGAGATTTGAGCGATTATACCAAGCGGTCTTCACATTCCCTTGACAATGCCTCAAATGTAGTGTCGTATCTATGTGAGAACAGAACAAAAATACAAGTATATACAATTCTACACTACTAAATTAAATAACATGTTTTTGATTTTTGAATTTTTCAAATTTTTATGGATTTTGTTTTTATGAAATTAGAGAACATATTTTTGGGATTTTTTGAAATTTTTCAATTTTTATGCATTTTGAATATAAATTCTCATCCCCCACTTTATTTTGGACATTGTCCTCAATGTACATGTAGGAGTAGGAATATGAAAAAGAAATACATGTTTTTGGATTTTTAAAGTTTTATGGAAAATGAAGTACAAATGAAATGATATGATATGAATGAATGCATGCTCTAACTAAATGCAATTCTATATGACATATATAACAAATGAATGCAAACTAATCTACACTAGATGATGCATGCTCTCTATTAAACTATGCCACCTATGATTAAACCTCCACAAACCGATTTAAGCACTATTTCTAGTGTAGAAAGGAATAGGTTTGGTCATTAGTGGCTATACACGAATGCAACTAACTACATGCAACATGTGAGATATATTACAATGCAAACTATACTAATGTTAATGCAATATGAAATATAATACAAGCGCAAGTGAGGTGTAAACTAAATGCAAGTTAATTTAAAATGCAATGCAACTATACATGAGAGAAAGGGAGAAGGAGTATCGTACAAATGGAGGTGGTGTGGTCAAACACCTCTTGCCATTTCACTCGTCATCATCATCATCATCATCATTGCGGTACCCACGTCCGTTAGATCCTCCTTGGTTATATCCTCCTCCTTGGCCAAAGAATCCTCCACTTTGGTCACCAAAGTTCCCTTCTTGGTTCCCATAGTTAGGGAACAAAAGGTGTGGTTGAGTCCAAGATGGATGAGGGCCTCTAGGGTTGATGTATCCTTGTTGAGCCATGTTATAGTAGGAGGGGTATTGGGCCAAGTAGTTGTCAACCCTCCCTTCGTGCACTCCAAGATCGATATTTTGCATGAGTTGCATTAAATCATTTATGTTTGGAGCTCTTGGATCTTGGGGAGTGAATCGTATATGTGGTGTTGGGTAGGGTGGAATGGGTACATATGATGGTGGTGCATCTCCCCATTCCGGCAACTCACGAGGTTGACGAGGTGCTTCTTCTCTTTGCAGTGGGTTGTCGTGGATCTCAATGGGGAGGAGGTAGTTCGGTTTAGGCGAATACCGGCTCAAGCGGGGCTCGGTAGGTGGTATATTCCACCCCAAGAGAATAAGTGAAGTGCAACCCTTTGTGAACCACTCTACACTTCCGTCTTGGTTGTAAGTGCACCACCGGTGGTGGTTGAATATAGCATCCTCATCAATCAAAGGGCCCCCTTTAAGCTTTTCATAGTTCCCATTAATGTTGAACCCGGGGCAAAGTTCATTGGCCAACATTGTAATTAGGCCTCCCATCACAAATGTCTTGATATTAGAATTCCCTTAAGCATAGTCATTGAGCCTTGTAAGCATCTTAAGGGGCGTGTTGAAATTGTAAGCCCTTGTCCCTTGTACATTCAAGTAGGACTCTAAGAAGGTCAAGTCAAGAAGGGTGCACCTATCTTATTCTAGCCTCCCATTGACGGTTCCGGCTATAAAGCGTTCGGTGATCCGAATCACCGGATGTTGGATGACGAAGGTGTAGCATTGTTTAAAGGAACAGAGTTATCTTCCCGAAATGGCTCTCCATATGTGGTTAACGGTGAAGTCGGAGGGCTTATCGGTGTTTTCCCTCGGTACTTCTGTAGATACCTCATTTCTGCACCTCCCGCCAAACACCCGATGATGATTGGGCCGCATGTTTGGTACGCGGAACGATTTATGACAGTTCGTAAGTTTATCATCTAGTGATAGCTCAAATACTTGTGTCTACCCCTTGGTCGTCATCTACGCGCCAATACGGTCGTTTTGACTGTAATTAGAGTTCAGTTGGAGTCCAGGTCAAAAACCGCTCATTTTCTAAGAAACCGTTTAAAATGCCGAGTCGGAATGTCGTAGAATATTCCGGATATTTATTCCATAAATTAAAATTATATCTTTTGGTAAAATATATCCCGAAAATCTTATTTTAAAGAATAATGAAGTAGAGATCCATCGTAATTCCCTAAAAGAAACGCAGAATTCTTTCTTCTGCAGGAGGAAACCTCTGGGGAAATGACGCAGCAGATGCCGCGCCTCTTCGAAGGATCGCAACAGCTGCTGCGCCTCTTCCCCAGATCTTTTCTGCGTATTTTCAGATTTTTCCGTGATTTGTTTCCAAAGTTTGAGTCATTCCATAACTCTTCATATTTTTTAGTATAAATAAGGACCTTCGTTCCACATATTTTTCACGCGAGTGTCCGCCCTTCTCTTCTCCCTTTGCATTCTAAGACCGTGCTCTAAGCATTTGACGCCTACGTGCTTGATCAATCGACCACGTAAGCTCAGATCATTCTGAGTTCCAGTCACGTTGCATGACCGACCAATTTGACCACTACACATCAATCAATTTAATCTAAATCCTCTAACGAGGGCATTTTCTACATACATTCGAGTCAAGCAATCACTATACGTTAACTTAGGTAATCTCGTTTCGTCAAACATGTAAGTCTGAGGGTGTAAATCCCATCTTTTTATTGTATTTTTATTTTTGTATCAATTAATGTAATATTTACGTCAAAAGTATGCTTAAAACCGACTTCTAAAACCCTTTCATTAAACCGTTTTCATGGATTAGAAGTGGACAGACGTCGAGAAGAAACGCAGCAACTGCTGCGCCTCTTCGAAGAGTAGCAGCATCTGCTTCGCCTTTTCCAGAGGCTGCCGCAGTTCCTGCCTTTCTTCTTCTTCCTCGGTTCCCTGTTGATTTCGTCCCTTTTGTCTTAACTTCTTATTTTCTTTCATTCATACATAATAATATTTTAAATACATCCTTAATAATTATCATACTTTATTTTACGGCTTAAATCCCTAATAATTGATATTTGCGGGTTTTCGCCACTAAATCAAATCCGGATTTTAGAGACTCGATTCGTCCATATCAAGTTTTTGAGATTCGCCTTTGTACATATTTTACCATTTATTTCCAGTTTGTCACGTCTTTTAACTCGTTCTCGTCTTCATAATTTAACCTAGTTTGACATAACTCGTTTTAATTCGTTCATAATTCATTTTAACCCGTTTTAATCCACGTTTTATCGCTTTTATGACGGTTTTATATGTTATTAACATGTTAAATCACTTTCATCCGAGTCAAATATCAATAATCAATCATTAAATTCATCAATGAATGTAACAACTCGCAGTTCTGACTTCACAGCCAGAACTCACCTCAGGAACAGGCGCAGTAACCATTGCGCCTCTTCCAAGGGACGCAGCAATGCTGCGTTTGTTCCGGGGTGAATTTTGTCCTTGAACTCCGTCCTTGCTTTGACCTAATCATTTAATTACTTAATTAATTGACTATTAATCGTAATATCACCCTTAATCTGTCAATTTTTTCTAGTCCTATTTATTTTCCTTTCATTTCTTCAAATTTTCCGTCTTAAGCATATTTTTGACGTAAATCAATCGGATCATTGTAATTTATTTATTGTAATTTATTTATTTATTTATTTCTCGTATTTATTCCCGTATGATTTATTTATTCTCACATGTAATTAATTCTAAACCCTAATTCGACATTAATGAGTACTAATTACTTGTTCACTGACATAGTTTAATTCACATGCTAGGATTAATCTATTGTTTATTGCATTGCATGCATATAATCGATGACATATCAAGTCCGAACGATTTCCCTAATCATTAGTAGAGGCCGTTATCGAGGCGGGCGAGATTAGGTGTTCGATTAAAGAGCTTCCTAATACGTACCCTCACCCCTTACTCCATATCTCTGTGAACATCCGTGTTCATTGGCATCCACGAGAGTCATTCTAGACATAGAATTCTAAGGGTAACGAGTTCTTAGTGTTTATGTCACTACTTTGTGTCCTGACATGACACGAGGTATTCGAACGGTTCCAATTTCCCATAAAAATTGGTGGCGACTCCACAAATGCAAACGCTTGTCCCAAGCACCCCCCGTGGCCCCGTGTCCACAGTTTGGCAACTCCGCTGGGTAATATACACTTACGTGTTGCCAAGGGTGAAACTTGAACAAGGTTAGAGAATATTTTATACGAGACAGTTGTCGGTTTTCATTACTCGACCTTCTTAAGTCGTTTTATTCGGCCTTCCTAGGCCCAACCCAACCCAACCCATTCGACCAATCGTCCCGTCTGGACGGTCCAAATTCTTATCTGGGCCTAAAGATAGATAGCGATTGACGTAAACCATACCGTGGTGCATTCTCCTTTTTGTATCAAGGGCTTTCACTACTCGAGGAAATGGACTAGGAACCGGCCTTACTCATGTTTGGCACGGACCTCTACACAGACCAGGGTTTGATTGCTTGGTATGGCAACCCAACTTTTAAGCCAAAACCTTTATAAATGCACACAGCATACCGTAATAATACCTGTATGAATGCTTATATCATATATGATCACCATTTTGTAAATAAAACCATGGCGAAATTTTGTAAAATAAAACTCTTTTCAAAATGTAAACATTTTCAAAACTGGCCGAAATTAGCGCAAAATGAGTCGAAACTTTGTCCAAATCTCCAGTCAAAATTCGGGCCTCAAAACCCATTTCAAAACCTCACTTCGAGTCAGCACTCCTACAACCACACTATAGTTGCCTAGGACAAACATTTCAAGACTTTGTCATTTTCAAACCTCACTTAACACAGTGACACACTCCCACTTCACAAGTTGAGTCTTTTCTTTGAGTAAGTGTGCTAGAATGGTCGCTCGTGTTTTGATTCATCGTTGATCTCTTATACAGTTTCCAAGATGTCTGGAACTAGTCACACAAGTTTTAGTGACCAACCCCAAAATGGTAATGATCAAATTCTAGCTACGCTCGTCCGTCTCCAAACAAGCCAAGACCAAGCTTATGCTCGCCTCAACGCTATTGAAGGTTGAATCGTTGCTGTAGAAACTAGACTCCCTCCCGCAGAAAATGATATTCCTAACGAGATCGCGCATGATACCCTTCCACTCTTTGTTGGACAACAAGAAACTAACCCTCCAATAGGTCCTACTGGAGCTAAAAAGCGGCTTCAATACTTGGAGGAGCAACCAATGTACCTCAAGGGAGATGACATCTACAGGGAGAATAATCGCAAGTATGAGGCTGTGAATGCTCAATTGCCAACCAACTTCAACATGACTGACATCCCAAAGTTCAAGGGGTATGAAAACCCTTTGAACCACATTCGTGCTTTCAAAGACTACATGTTTATCAAAGGTATCAAACCTGAGATGTTCTTAAGAATCTTTCCTTCATCTCTCGACACCATCCCTAAGCAATGGTTCTACTCTTTGGAACATAAGAATATTGCCACTTGGGATGACGCTGCAATTGAGTTCACTAAACAATACGCGGATAATGCTGAAATCCAAGTCAACATGCGAACTTTAGAGGTTCTTACCCAAATGAGAAAGAAGGCTTCACCGACTTCCTAAGTAGGCGGAAGAAGACTAGCACACAACTTGTTGAACGTCCAGACGAGGCCACTCTTGTGGAAAATTTCATGGATAACCTGAGACCCATTTATGCAAACCACTTGAGATACCAAAACATAAAATCTTTCAAAGATTTGACTGTACTAGGGACGAGAATTGAAGATGACATCCGTAAAGGACTCTTGTCCAAGACGGTAGATCGTGGATATCAAGGCTCGACGAGTCGTTCTTATGGCTCTACTAGCAAGACTGATGAGGTTAACCTTGTCAAATCATCTAAGAAGAATAACCCACAGAGGAAGTTCACAAAGATTGGTGATTCATACTCCAACGCTCAGAAAATATTGATGAAACAAGATAATCTCCAACCCATAGGACCTACACCCGACCTAGAAAAGAAGTCTAAATTCAGGGACGAAAATGCATACTGGGAATATCATAGAGGCAAGGGACACGATACAGAGAAATGCTTTAAACTAAAACATGTCCTTCAGGATATGATCGAAGATGGTCGTTTACCTATACCTCCTGGAGGTAAGCCTAACAATACTCAGAATCCTCTTGGAGTTCTGATGATTACAGATGAAGAATCCACCTTGGATTGCTTACACCTTATCTCTCCAACCAAGGAGGAAGTCAATGGAATATGGTAAGATGGCGATGAAGATGTTTACCTCCAGGATCTTCCCTTGATCAAAAATGTCGAAAGTCTTACGGATGAGATCATTACCATGTTACTTCGAGATGACCATTTCAACCCCACAGCATTGATCACTGACACCACCTCGAATCAGCAGGAAGGATGAAGAAGGTCGATCAAATGGACAAATAGTAAAGGAAGACTCTTCAAGCTCACCACTGGAGAAGGAGAGATGTTCAAAGGAGAACCTGGAGACAACGAATTCGAGTCAGAGTCGAAGTCGGAATCAGTGTCTGAGTCTAGAGAAGTTGCTAGAGAGTCTTCTTCTGTCATTACTCCCCATCCCCTTGTTTCTCCTAGCATAGCATCGAGTAGTAACAGTAGCTTGGGAAATGTCCCAGAAGCTGTCCCTCTAACGCCACTGACTACTGAACATAAGGCTTCTTTGTTTCAACTCTTTTCAAATTTTAATATGAATAAATCAGATTCTGCTTACTCTTTGTGTTATTCTGAATGCAATTCTATTTACGATGACAATGGGGATGATCCTGACCCAGAGTCAATCGATTTACCTCCCCATATAGTTAAAGAAATATTACAAGAGGGGGAAGGGGCACCAATTATAGAGAACACCGAACCCATCAATGTAGGAACCGAACTACAACCCCAAGAACTTAGGATAGGGACGACCCTAAACCCAACTAAAAGGGCCAATTTCATCGACATCCTACACGAGTTCAAAGACGTTTTCGCTTGGTCTTACAAGGACATGCTAGGGATCGACAGAGATATTGCAGAACATCGAATTCCAATCAAACCAGGTTTCAAACCCGTAAAACAGAAGCTTTGTCGAATGAGGACTGAGTGGGCTCTTAAAATCAAAGAAGAAGTCGATAAACAATTCAAAGCCGGGTTCATCAAAGTTTCCGAGTATTTAGACTGGTTGGCTAAGATAGTCCCCGTACCCAAAAAGGATGGGCGAATCCGAGTTTGTGTTGATTTCAGAGACTTGAACAAAGCAAGTCCCAAGGATGACTTCCCTCTACCAGACATCGACATATTGGTAGATAATACAGCAGATCACGTATTGTTATCCTTCATGGACGGGTATGCAGGGTATATTCAGATCAAAATGGCCATGGAAGACATACATAAGACAGCCTTTGTCACTCAGTGGGGCACATATTGTTATATAGTTATGCCATTTGGGTTCATCAATGCTGGGGCTACATATCAACGCACCGCGACCACTTTGCTACATGACATGATGCATAAAGAAGTAGAAGTATACGTCGACGATATGATTGTCAAATCCAAGGATAGGAAGGGACATATTGATAATATGCGCAAGTTCTTCCTAAGGCTGCGAAAGTACAACATGAGGCTCAATCCTCAGAAATGTGCATTCGGGGTAACATCAGGCAAGCTCTTGGGATACGTCGTCAGTCAAAGAGGAATAGAAATTGATCCATCTAAGATCAAGGCTCTAATCGAAATGCCGCAACCCCAAACAGTGAAAGAGGTTAGAGGATTTCTGGGTAAGGTGCAGTATATAAGCCGACTCATATCAAAGCTTACTATGATCTGCGAACCTATTTTCAAGAAGCTCAAGAAAACTGATCACACCATATAGGATGATGACTGTCAAAAGGCATTTGACAGGATTAAAGAGATACTGGCCAAACCACCATTGCTAATACCTTCTCAACGAGATCAACCTCTTGGTTTATATCTCACACTTACTGAAACGGCCATGGGGGCTATGCTTGCGCAAACTGTTGGAAAAGAAGAAAGAGCTATCTACTACCTTAGTAAGAAGTTCATAGAATACGAGTGTAAGTACACACCTCTCGAAAAGACATGCCTCGCTCTTTTGTGGGCAACAAAGAAGCTACGCTACTATATGCTTAGCTACTCTGTCAAAGTGTATTCCAAAATGGATCCCGTCAAGTACCTCTTCGAGAAACCCGTTCTCAACGGACGTTTGGCAAGGTGGGCCTTAATGCTTTCGGAGTTCGATCTTAAATACGTGCCTCTGAAGGTCATAAAGGGGCGCGCCATTGCCGAGTTCTTCGCAGACAATCCCATCAATGACACCCAAACAATATACATGTGGTCGTTTCCAGATGAGGACATCCTATAAACCAGTGTAGACTCTTGGGACCTTTACTTTGATGGAGCATTAAATTTAAGAGGATTTGGAATAGAAGTGTTGCTCATTTCTCCTGAAGGTGAGCATACACCACTTTCTGTCAAACTCGACTTCAGGGTGACAAATAACGTGGCAGAATATGAAGCTTGTCTCATTGGTCTACAAGCGACAGTAAGTTTACGAATCAAGAACCTTCGAGTCCACGGAGACTCATCCTTGATCATCAACCAAATTACGGGATCTTGGAAAATTCGAAGTGAAAGTCTAGCACCTTATTAGGCCAGGATAGATCAAGCCGCCCAATTCTTCGACCAGGTCACCTATCTACACCTACCTCGTGAAGAGAATCAATTTGCAGACGCTCTTGCAAAACTTGCATCTTTGATTAATATGCCAGACAACATGATAGAAATGTCTTCATGCATCGAACACGGTCAGAACCAGCCTATGTACACCAAATCACAGACGAAGAAGAAAGACCAAGGGAACCTTGGTTTCAAGCCACTCTAAACTTCAAACTCAATGGTACCTATGCACCAGATATGGATAAGAGAGCACAACGTGCCATACGCCTACTAGCCTCTCAATACCTCCTCATGCAAGGAGAATTGTACAGAAGAACACCTCTTGGTGTAGTTTTGCGTTGTCTTGATCATTCACAGGCACAAAAGGTGATGGAAGAAGTTCACGATGGAGAATGCGGTCCTCACATGAGTGGACCAATGATGGCAAAGAAAATAACGCGTCTAGGATATTACTGGACCACAATGGAGTCAGATTGTATTAAGTACGTCAGACATTGCCACAATTGCCAAATCTTCAGGAATGTACAACATGTCCCCCCTCAATGCTTTATACCATGGCATCTCCTTTGCCATTTTCCGCTTGGGGAATCGACATCATTGGGAAAATCACCCCGGCTAGAACAGGAGGTCACTGTTTCATTTTGGTAGCTATCGACTATTTCACCAAATGGGTCGAATCAGCATCCTACACTATTCTTATAGCTAAACATGTGGTAAAATTCATACAAACCAATATCATCTGTCGATATGGTTGCCCGCATGAGATCATCAGTGAAAATGGGTCACATTTCCAAGCCGAAGCTGCACAATTGCTAGCCAAGTACAAAATCAAGCATCACCATTCCTCGCCTTATAGACCTCAAACTAATGGCGCGGTAGAGGCAGCTAACAAGAATGTCATTATGATCCTCAAGAAAATGATCGACAATTATTGGGACTGGCCTAGAAAAAATACCTTTCGTGCTATGGGGTTATCGCACATCATTTAGGACACCCACTGGGCTACTCCTTTCTTTCTGACCTATGGCATGGAAGCTGTGCAACCTGTTGAACTAGAAATCTCGTTCTTACGCATTTTACTCAAAAGTCAAATCCCAGAAGCTGAATGGAATAGAGATCGTTATGAAGAACTTATCCTCTTGGATGAACGAATATTGCATGCATTACATAATGTGAAAACATATCAGGCACGTATCCAACGAGCCTTCAACAAACGAGTTAAGCTCAGGAACATCAAAGAAGGAGATTTAGTGCTCAAATCACTCAGAGCTCTACTACCTGTCGATCCACGTGGAAAGTTTAAACCCTACTGGGCCGGACCTTTCTTAGTCAAGTCCATACTCTCAGGAGGTGCGGTTAGGATTACAGACCTAGAAGGGAATGAATTTGCTAACCCAACTAACCTCGACCAACTGAAACGGTACTACCCTTAGCATAGGATAAGAAACGCGCCTCGCGTAACACCCACGTGCCGCTCATGCGACACGAAATAAAAACAGCCCCTGGCCCACTGAAAGAAAGCCCACGTCACTATGCTCTTGCGTTTCGACATTTCGACATCCTCACATCATCAATAAATTGAATTGTATTTTAGGAGTAAGTAAAGCTCATGCTTATTTTCTAAAGTTCAGTACAAGCTCTTGCTTCGAACAATTATTCTTTTACATTTATTCGAACTACGCACAGGGTTTGATTTTATTTTTAATGAATACGTAGCCAATCCTTCACAGGACACAACCCATTATTTCAAAATGTAAATAGAAGGACATTTGCATTTGCATTTGAAATTCGATAAGAATAATAAAAGGAAATCATAATAGTTTCTTAACTACAAAATCTTTTATTCATTCGTTCCATAAATAATAATATGCCAAATAATATAAATGCTGAAAATAAAATGCTAGGCTAGGATTCTAAAAACCCCGCCGTCTATTACAACTTAAATAATAATAATAAATAATAATACGACTAGGGCTACTCTTCCATTTTCCCTTTGCCTTTGTCATTTTTATCATGCTTCTTGTCTCGACCACGAGCCGGGCGCTCCTGTGCTACCTCCGACCTAATCACCAAAGGTCTCTCTCGCGGTCTAGACTTGCCATTTCGATCCACCACCATCTCTACGGCAGAAGCGGTCTTCGGTTTCTTCGACGGATGAACGACTCGGAACCCGGCCTCTTCTTCCTCCTCAGTCAAGTGCTTCTGATTCTCTTTTGCCACCTCGCGAATCTTGTAGTCAACAGGCTCGTGCTTCCTCAATTTCTCATGTTCTTCAGGAGTGCAAGCCTTCCTCCATTGCAAGTAGGAGTCGGATACCCATAGGGAACCAGTAGGAAATGGTATGAGCCACATGTTCCTTTGAGCCCATCTAATTGCCCACTCCCAACAAGTCTCTGTAGTATGTGCTGATGCAGTTCGAGAGACGGTATCAAGCTTCGGAATCTTCTGCTTCATGCCAACTTGCCTCGTCAACCTCTCAGGATAGATACAAATCGTAAATTCCAAGCCAGGGACGTGAACCGACCGTGTCAGGTCCAAAGAAGAGACTCCAGTGACTGACTTGAGATGCCACCACGGCACAATCCACCGGGACCTCCTTCACTCTTCAGTTTATTTTCCCAGTAATTGCAAACCCGAGTGAAGTTCACCATATAGAGTATAGTTCTCATTGCAATTGACCGAGCATGGTCTCTTGGCACATTAACTGGGGGCTCGATCAACCGTAGCTTCTCCATCAGCCATACCTGAGAAGATGACGAGAATTAATGTCCCTTTCACCACCCAAAAAAAAAAAAAAACGACGAAAAAAAATAACAAAAAAAAAAAAAACGGTTGAAAAGAAGGAAAGAGGGTTCTTACCTGTAGAATGATGGGACTTCCCAAATAAGGAAGCTCGCGGTTGGCCTTTCTGTTATCTAAACCAAGAATGGTCTTTCCTAAAACTAGGCATGCTAGGCTCTTGCGCAGCTCCATTTGTTCCATTATGCTTAAGAAACGGGGATCTCATCTCATCTCCTTGTCAACATGCCCTCAAAGGACATAGCAATGTAATAGACAAAACCCAAAGGCTCCGCGCCTCGCAACATAAGAAATATAAGGGTCTTCCCTATTTATAAATCGATGAATAAAGTTAAGCATACGGACCCCTTTGGAGGTCACAAGACGATCCACCTCAGCCTTGGTCAACCCGAGCAAGTCTCTAAATTTACTTTTATATCCTTGAGAGCTAAAGGGTATAACGGGTAGACTCTACGGATCCCATCCTCCAATAGCTGCTATTTCTTCATGGAAAGGACAGATATCGCCTTCAGAAAAGGCAAATACATGGAAATTTGGGTCCCAATATTCATGACAAGCATCCAAGAAAGGCTTTACAATCCTCACTAATTTGAGACTCAAGATTGATCCCAAATTAAAATCACCCATGTCATGTTTCTCAACGTTCGTGAACTCATTTGTGCACTCCTTGAGACGTTTCTCAAAGGCATCCATGATTTTGAAATTTTCTTAGAAGATATGAGAGCTTTTATATGATAGACGGAATAAAGATGGAGGAATTGTGTAAATAAAAGCTTCCCCAAAGTCTCTATTTATACTAAACGCAATTTCCTAATTTTGGTCGAGGACTGACAAGCTGGGGAAATGCTGCGCCTCTTCGAAGAGTCGCAGCTCTTGCTGCGCCTCTTCCCCGGGCTTATTTCCGTGATTTTCAGATTTGGATCTTTCCAAATTTGTTTTTGCTATGATTTCCTATTCTTATAGGTTGTTATTTTGGTAATCCCGTCAAATTACCAAATTTTATATTTTCTAATTATTTTTGGGTTCGCTTTTCGAGACGAAATCGACATTTTCGCCAAACGAGCACACTTACCCATTTTATTTTATTTTCTTTTTTTGGGGAATCATTTCACTCCTCATTTTCACTACATTTCACACTTATACATTTCTTTTAATGTTTTTTTAGGGGATAGCCCTCCCTACCGTCCGGTCATTTCTGGCATTTTTTGCACTTTTTTTTGCTCAATTTCGGGCACTTTTTTCGCTTTTTTTTCTCATTTTGCGCTAATTTAAGTCACGTATATATTATGTGTTCTACGTGTAAATTCTATGTGAATTTCGGCAGTATGACGGTGTAAACCGTCATCTACCAAACCTGTTTATTTTAAGCTAACCTGCAGGGACAGCAAACAACCAGCAGCAAAGGCACTCAGGCCATCGTATATACAACCAAATTACGATATGTACATCTAACTGGGGGCTCTCGCCCAAAACAAGTCCGAAAAGTCCGAAATGAAGTTCAAATGTACAAAGTATATATAAGACAACAACAAAAGAAAAGAAGAAGGGCAGCTACTCCTGGTCACCACCTAGCTCAGCCACGGTCGCCTCGAGGGCAGCGATCTCAGCGTCCCAGACCTCCAACTCCCTCAACAGATGAGCTGTCTCCTCTCGGGACTGCGCCAGCTCCGCTCCAGGTCACGCACTCTCTGCAAATGATAAATAAATGCCTCATTTAAATCATTTCATTCAACCATTTCAAAACAAGTATGAGAAATTGCAACAAAATTTAAATTGAAATAAAGAGAATGAGAGGTTCATACCTATCGTCCTCGACCGCCTACAAGTGCCTCGACGGCCGTGGCCCACAGCAGATTGGCCATCCTCCACAGCGCCACGTGCTTAGATGGTGCCACCTACATTTGAATAACAAAGGTTTTCAGAAAAGCAACGAATGTATTCTTATGCGATAAAAACAACAAAAGACAACCAAAACTGGGGGCTTACCCTCCTCACTAAGTGCTTCCACTCCTCCAGGCCAGCGTCCGTCACCTCCTCGCCGAAGTCGCGGATCTATGAGATCGTCGTCATCCCTGCCACGTCGGTGTATTCAAGTGTCTCCGGATACGCTGGGGGCTCGACGCCTGCCACCTCGATCTCCTTCGAGTTTCAAATGATTCTTTATTTGACGATCATTCGTCATTTCTCAAATCAATTCAAAAAGAAAAGTAAAAATACTTACCACGATCGGCCAGAACGCTAACCTGTGGCGAACAAACTGAGAGTACTCCTCACCAGGAAGGAGAAGGGCGTCACCGCTAGCGTCCGCCAAGTCAGCCTCTCTCTCGGCGTTAGAGGGCTCCCTAAACATCGTCCGTGGAGGATCGATGGGAACCGTGAAAGTCTTGCGAGAGCACTGACGAGTCAAACGCTCGCCCAAGTACCACACAGGTCCCATTGACGTCCTCAACAGCAACCAACTCGAGCTCCTAGGCCAAAGGATCTCAGCAACGAAGGCTGGAGCGTCAGGTTAGTCCACCCAGGGTCTAGGCACCCACTAAAACAAGCAAACGAGGAGTCATTCCTATGATCGGCTCTAAGTAGGAAGGGGCTCATTCTTATGATCACTTCTAAAGTAATGAAATAAATAAAGGAAAAGTAATCAAAGTTACTTACGTCCCCCAACTTCAGGGCATTCACGCCCCATCGACAAACGTCGTAAGAAGAATGCTGGATCTTATTACAACACACCACCCAGTCCCTCACGACAGGGTACGCCCTCGGCTCAGGCTCCGTCCTCTTGGGCGGAAAACCCGGAAAGTAGGAGTACACCCACGCCTGCAAAACAGAGAATAATCAATAATGATCTTTCATAATTCGATAGAAGTGGAAATATAAGAAATACATGAAAAAGTAATGATCTTTCATAATGTAAAATAGAGGTTCATACCTCCAACAGCAGTCCAGGACCGACAGTAGCAAGAGAAGTCCCCTTCTCCAACAGCTCGGGGCGAACCATGGCCCTCATGTAGCGAGTGAGGACCGCAAAGCCAGAAGGAACCCAGTCCCACCGACCTAGGCTACTCAAGTCAGAAAGAAAAGGAAGAAGCTTCGTCGACAGCCTCTCCCCCTTGTCTCCGAGGTAAATCGAAGACAAGAACCACCGCACCCACAAGCGGGCCCTCAGCTCCGCAGTGCAAGCAGGAGGGCCCATCCTCCTTCCGTCCATCACCACCGTCGCCGAGGTCCTACCCGCAAAGTTGTCCCTGACGTAAGAACTCGGCAGCAACGCGGGAACGCTGGCAGCACCTACTGCCAGGTTTCAGCCAATCAGCCTCCTTGCCTCTTCCGAGTCCACACTCATGGCCGACGACGGTCACACCAAGGGCTCCTCTCCATACAGCAAACCTCTCCAAAAGGCATGTGAAAGGTCGAGGTCGTGTCCCAGTACCGATCAAGGAAAGATCGAATCAGGTAAAGGTTAGCCCGAATCTTCCTTTCCTTAAGCGCCCTCCATGCTCCCACCAAAGCTCTGAAGGCTCCCAGCTCGATGATGGCCTTCTCCTCCCCCGTCAGTCTCTTGTAGGCCTCCATCATCGTCGTGTAACCCGAGAAGGACCTCATGTTCCCTGCCTCCTGTATCAATTCGGAGCAAAGCTATCTTTAGCACGAAGCAAACGAGAAATGAAACGTTAGAACAAACAGGAAATATGATAAGAAATGACGAGTTCGAGACTTAATGAACTACTCGTCGTCCTGTACGACAGGTGGCTCTCTGCTGCCCAAATGAGATGTCTACCATCCCATTTCTCAGCCCACTCAGGTGCCCCCACTAGCTGGCGACCACCACGCCCCACATTGGCCCGCATCGGGACCTCCTCAACCTCCTCCTCAACAACCTCCTCAACTACCTCCTCGACCACCTCCTCGAGAACGAGAGAAGTGTTGAAGTCTATGTCCATGGGAGCCCTCCCTGACGTAGAAGGAACGTCACCTGCAAAATTAAAGTAAATTAGGCCGCGTTAAATGACGACGAGCCTTGATGAGGTAAATTGGGTCAAGTAATCTTTGGCCATTTCTTTCGAAACCCGATCATTCATGTGGTAAATTGCGTCAAGTCAAGTCTAATTCCAAGCCTAGTCACAGGTTTGAGTCGAAATTTTGGCAGCATTTCACTATAATAACGATTATGCCTTAGAAAAGTGTCCTAAAAAAGTCGTCACAAACCAAAAATCCGACATGGTAGGAAGTTTACCCATTACACAAGGGTTCTAGAAAACCAAATTTCATCAAAAATGGGCAATCCTAAAGGCACTTTCGAAGCGATTTTCGAAACAGTTGAGAAACCGTCTCAAATTCGCTCAAATGCATAATACTTGACGAAAATTCAAAAAGAATGCATGGTTATGTTCCTAACATTGCCTATTATCCATTTCTAATGTCAATTTTACAAGACAAATCCATTTGGGGGGAAAAGCCCCAAATTTTTCGACATATTGGGTTAAAAACCCTAATTTTTTCGATCAAAATCAAGTAAAACAAGAATTAAAGCAAGAATGTGACGCATACCTCTATTTGTCATGATTAATGGCGAAAATTGATCAAGTTTTTGGCGGAATTTGGTCGGAATTAGAGAGAGTTTAAGAAAGAATTATGTTTTGTTATTATGAAACAAAACCCGTTCTGTCGAGTTTTTACTCAGACAAGGACAAGCTTGGGAAAGGACGCAACACCTGCTGTGCCTCTTCCAAGAGTCGCAGCTCTTGGTGCGCCTTTTCCCCAGCTCCTTTCCAGCTCAATTTTTAAAAGTTCGTTACAAGTTAGTTGTTTGTGGGCCCATCTTTGGTGCGCCTCTTCTCCGACACTCCATATTATATTCGGTTCTTTTGGACATTTATTTTTTGTCCGGACCCGTATTTTGTCAAGCAGACTGCAAATCGTCGCAGTATTTTATCTCGCCTATATCCTTCTCAAGCAGACTGCGAACCGTCGCAATATTTTATCTCCAAGCAGACTGCGAACCGTCGCAGTATTTCATCTTTCATCAAAACTTCGCTTGCAGCAACGAGCGGATTTCCGGCGGTGTTTCGACACACCTTTATCTATACTTTTTATCCATCGAGAGTTCATGACAGCCGATTGTACTTCTCGAGAGATGGAGTTTGTCTGGAAGCAGACACAAGCAGATTCCCAGAAATGATTCAACCCAGACAGAATCATCGAGATATTGCCCGACGAGAGTTCGCTTGAGACCGACGCAAGCAGATTCCCTCAGCAGTTTCTACCGACGTTGCTGTCCTCATATTATTTGTTTCGAGAAAAAAGTCTCAGGTATGGTCTCTTCTTATGGATGGCGAGCCTCCTTACGTAGTCTAATGGACTTTAAACGACCCTCCCCGATAGTCGACAGACTCTAAAATGTTCCCGACGACAGGTCCTTAGCTCAGACCCCTTGAGCCGCCTCGCGTCGCCATAGTCGTCAGGTTGTAATCTTCGATTGACCTGATGGCTATACTTTGACTTTTGCCTTTTCCAAGCCTTAGTCAAAGTGGGGGCTCTGTAGATACCTCATTTATGCACCTCCCGCCAAACACCCGGTGATGATTGGGCCACATGTTTGGTACGCGAAATGATTTATGACAGTTCGTAAGTTTATCGTCAAATTATAGCTGAAATACTTGTGTCTACCCCTTGGTCATCATCTACGCGCTAATACGGTCGTTTTGACAGTAATTAGAGTTCATTTGGAGTCCGGGTGAAAAACCGCTTAATTTTCTAAGAAACCGTTTAAAATGCCGAGTCGGAATGTCCTAGAATATTCCGGATATTTATTCCATAAATTAAAATTATATCTTTTGGTAAAATATATCCCGAAAATCTTATTTTAAAGAATAAGGAAGTAGAGATCCACCATAATTCCCTAAAAGAAACGCGGAATTCTTTCTTCCGCAGGAGGAAACCTCTGGGGAAATGACGCAGCAGATGCTGCGCCTCTTCGAAAGATCGCAACAGCTGCTGCGCCTCTTCCCCGGATCGTTTCTGCGTATTTCCAGATTTTTCCGTGATTTGTTTCCAAAGTTTGAGTCATTCTATAACTCTTCATATTTTTTAGTATAAATAGGGACCTTCGTTCCACATATTTTTCACGCGAGTGTCTGCCCTTCTCTTCTCCCTTTGCATTCTAAGACCGTGCTCTAAGCATTCGACGCCTACGTGCTTGATCAATCGACCACGTACGCTCAGATTATTCTGGGTTCCAGTCACGTTGCATGACCGACCAATTTGACCACTACACATCAATCAATTTAATCTAAATCCTCTAAAGAGGGCATTTTCTACATACATTCGAGTCGAGCAATCACTATACGTTAACTTAGTTAATCTCGTTTCGTCAAACATGTAAGTCTGAGGGTGTAAATCCCATCTTTTTATTGTATTTTATTTTTGTATCAATTAATGTAAGATTTACGTCAAAAGTATGCTTAAAACCGACTTCTAAAACCCTTTCATTAAACCGTTTTAACGGATTAGCAGTGGACAGACGTCGAGAAGAAACGCAGCAACTGCTGCGTCTCTTCGAAGAATCGCAGCATCTGCTGCGCCTCTTCTAGAGGCTGCCGTTGTCCTGCCTTTCTTCTTCTTCCTCGGTTCCCTGTTGATTTCGTCCCTTTTGTCTTAACTTCTTATTGACTTTCATTCATACATAATAATCTTTTAAATACATCCTTAATAATTATCATACTTTATTTTACGGCTTAAATCCCTAATAATCGATATTTGCGGGTTTTCGCCATTAAATCAAATCCGGATTTTAGAGACTCGATTCGTCCATATCAAGTTTTTGAGATTCGCCTTTGTACATATTTTACCATTTATTTCCACTTTGTCATGTCTTTTAACTCGTTCCCGTCTTCATAATTTAACCTAGTTTGACATAACTCGTTTTAATTCGTTCATAATTCATTTTAACCCGTTTTAATCCACGTTTTATCGCTTTTATGGCGGTTTAATATGTTACTAACATGTTAAATCACTTTCATCCGAGTCAAATATCAATAATCAATCATTAAATTCATCAACGAATGTAACAACTTGCAGTTCTGACTTCACAGCCAGAACTCACCTTAGGAACAGACGCAGTGACCACTGCGCCTCTTCCAAGGGACGCAGCAATGTTGTGCCTGTTCCGGGGTGAATTCTATCCCTGATCTCCGTCCTTGCTTTGACCTAATCCTTTAATTACGTAATTAATTGACTATTAATCGTAATATCACCCTTAATCTGTCCATATTTTCTAGTCTTGTTTATTTTCCTTTCTTTTCTTCAAATTGTCTGTCTTATGCATATTTTTGACGTAAATCAATCGGATCATTGTAATTTATTTATTTATTTCTCGTATTTATTCCCGTATGAATTATTTGTTCTCACATGTAATTAATTCTAAACCCTAATTCTACATTAATGAGTGCTAATTACTTGTTCACCGACATAGTTTAATTCATATGCTAGGATTAATCTATTGTTTGTTGCATTGCATGCATATAATCGATGACGTTTCAAGTACAAACGATTTCCCTAATCATTAGTAGAGGCCGCTATCGAGGCGGGCGGGATTAGGTGTTCAATTAAAGAGCTTCCTAATACGTACCCTCACCCCTTACTTCAGATCTTTGCGAACATCTGTGTTCATTGACATCCACGAGAGTCATTCTAGACATAGAATTCTAAGGGTAACGAGTTCTTAGTGTTCATGTCACTACTTTGTGTCTTGACATGACACGAGGTATTCGAACGGTTCCAATTTCCCATAAAAATTTGTGGCGACTCCACAAATGCAAACGCTTGTCCCAAGCACCCCCCGTGGCCCCGTGTCCATAACATCAAGACCAAAAATACTTGCAAATTGATCTAGGGTTAACCGATGGTCTCGTTTACAAAGACGGAACTCCAAACCAACATTTCTCTGTTGATTAGTGACAATACGGAGACTACACAAAAACTCAAGGGTGAGACTCAAGTAAGTGTCTTCATGAGCATAGAACAAATTCCCTAGACCCATACCATTGAAAAACATCTTAGTTTGATGGCTTATGCCAAGGATTTCAAAAGCATCAATATCAATAAATTGAGTAGGCTCGTAAGCCTTACCTAACAATTGTTCAAATCTTTGGTGGTGGTCATCCTCGGTGAAGAGTACCTCGGGGAAGTATTCGAGTTGTGTAACACCGTGTTTCACTATATTTGCTCGACCTCTTGCCTCCCTTGAGGTGGATGAAGTAGCACCCTTGCGTTGTTTAGATGCGGCCTCAGTGGATTTCTTGCTCTTGCTTCTTAGGTTCGTCATTTTCTTGATGGGAATGTTAGGGTTTTGGTTGGTTTTTGTGATGGGGATTATTTTTGAGTGAGGAGATGTGATTTTTAGTAGATAAGATAAGGAAAAAGAGGGATGGTGGGGGGTGTTTATAACAAAGAAGTGATGGGAGACGAGCGGACCTGTGTTGGGCTCGGGCGGATAATTTGAGAACCCAGCCAAAAATCGTGCCAATCCAAGCGTCCCGAGGATGATCCGGGTATCTTGCGCGGATTCTCAGTCAGTGAGTCCTCGTGTTTTGCATTCAGCTGGGGACGAACGGATTGGTGAGGAGACGAGCGTCTTCTGCTGGGACGAGCGTCTTTCTAAGGATCTGCTCGGATTCACATCCAGTGAAGGATGCTACACAAGGTAATGCCCAAGACGAGCGTCCCAGGTTCGGCTCGAGCGGATCCTTGGTCGGGACGAGCGTCCCTCTGGAAATCCGGGCAGATTCTTAGACAGTGTTGATTGTAGCCTGCAGCAGAGCTCGGGACGAGCTGCTCATGGCCAGGATGAGCGTACCATGCTGCTCTTCGTCAATTCCTTATATCTTTCATTTGAATTCTTTCCCTTGCACCCTTTTGCGATTCCTTCTTATCGTTTTTCTGAAAATATACTCAACGAATGGGTAAGAAACCCTCTCTCACTACTCTCATGTAATAGAATGCAAGTAATCTAAAGGTATATACAATGCAAAAATTATGGGAAGGCGTATATTAAAAATGGTGGTTTGAGATAGGACTCCACCAAACTAGGTCGAATTGTCGAAATTCTTTGTCAATAGAGCTCAAGGCTCTTAGAAGAAGATTAAAGGCTTGTGAACAAGCCCCAAATAAGCATGAGTATGGTTTGCTCCAATTCAAAATAAAGCTTGGCCAAGGAAGCTTGTCATTTATTCTCTTTTTCACCTTGCCCTTGGCACTTTGGTCTTTACAATGCTTCAAACCAATAGGCCCATGATTCTTGTCAACACGAGGCATAAAGTATGGCTTATTTTCATCCGGAGACTTCCACTTACCACCTTCTCTTCTAATTTTGGTGATGATGATAGCACTTTGATTTGTCAATCCTTCCAAAGTAGAAGGAGAATTCTCATAACATTGATGACCGGACTACATAGGGGTTGAAATTGTGGGTGCCAAATCTCCACAAGTAAGTTCATTTGCAAGTTTGTTCTTGAGCTTTTCCACCAAGTACCCTTTATATGATGACTTGACTTTTTGGAGAAGGTCCACCATATCATCTCCAACAATCATAGGTTCCATGGTGGGTGTGAAATGGTCTTCATGGGCAATAGAAAAGAGACATTCATTTTCTTCATGATAGGATACCTCAAATTTCTCAAGGATGGACTCCTCAAGTAAGGTGATCTCACAAGTCCATTCTTTTCCCGTATTCCAAAAGTCCTTGCAAGACACATGTTCCTCATAAGCTTCTTTCACGATCTTGTCATCATGACTATCTTCATATGAATCATAAATGGGGCTTCACTTTTTCTTCAATAGTTCATCCTCCACCATCTCAATATTCACATCAAAAGACACACCCTCATACTCACAAAGGCTAAGAGTATTTAGCTTACTCAACCTCATATCTTCTTTATCAAACACCACACTTTCATACTCGCAAGAGCTCAAAGAGATTGGCTCTTCCCACTTCTCATCTTCCATATCAAAGGTCACTCCTTCAAACTCGCATTCATGGACAATGTTGAAGGATTGGTGGGGAGTAGTTACTTGGGCTCCCTTCATTTGGGCAATTTTGGCTCTCTTCAAGCATTTGTTTGAAGAAATTTTGTTGATCTCCCATCATTTGGAGAATCACATTTTGAATGGGCTCATCTTCTTGTTGTGGGTGGGTGTGAAAATGGTTTTGTTGTAGCATTTGGAATTCATTGTAAAGTGGGTATTGGAAGGGTGGTTGTTGTGGATAATGGATGTGGGGATTTTGGTAGGAAACGTTGGGGTAGTAGTTATGATTTTCATTGTATGAGTTGTAAGGTAGGTTTGTGTTGACTTGCTCCTCAAACTCCCCATTCCCATAGTCATACTCAAAAGATCCACCACATACTCCATATGTCAAATCTTGAGCCATCATAACTAAGACAAGGAAACAACTACAACCAAGGAAACTAAACAAAAACGTTAACAACGACCTTGAGGAACAAGTTCCTCAAGGTTTAAAGCAAAATTAAAATAGACAAACAAACAAGAACTTTATTACAAAACACCGTCCTCGGCAGCGGCACCATTTTGATGGTGAGCGAGTCGTTGTCCGCCCAATCAAACACATTTATATTTCTAAAAAAACAACTAGATAGTGGTTAAGTCGAGGTCGATCCACGGGACAGTGTGCTTTGGGTTCTAAGTCTATCTATCTCAATTTATGCTAGTGTCACAATTGAATTGGGTTGGAGTTGGTGAGTCCAAACTAATAGAAACAATAAAGTAAAACAAACAATAAATTAAGAGATGTAAATAAGCAATAAAGGATACTAGGATGTCATGGGATCATAGGGGAATCATGGTAAGATAGCATAAATGAGTTATATAGATGCAAGCACTTTATTATTGTTGGAATTAAGTTAGTTCATGTCATATAGTTCATAAGAAGTTTGGGTCCCGGAGCCGTGTCATTTGTGACTGTACAACACCTACAAGTCGACTTAATTCTTTCTATTAAACCACATGCATGATAAACCAAATCCTAGGGAAACTTACATCCTGGAGCCGAGTCATTTCTGACCGTACAACACCTACAAGTCGATTTGGGTTTTCCCTACTCAACAACATGCACGGTCTAATAAGACTTGAGTTGGTTTATATCTTACAAGCCTCATTGAAAAGATAAGAGAAACATGCTAGGTTGTCAATCAAGCATTTCATCAAACATGATATATGCATAAGTTGAGGAACAATAAGCACGCATACAAATGAACTCATTAATCATAAACTTGTCCCATGATTAACTCCCTTAATCCCCCATTAATCCTAGTGAATTAACTACTCACTCATTATCATGGAGAACATGTCATTAATGGTGTCAATCATCACAACAAGTATAAACATGATAAGAGAATGAGGAAATAAGCAATAAAGAGTAAAGAGTAAAGAGAATATACAAAACTTAAGATGAATAAATGGAAAGGAAAGAATAATAGAAGAAAATTTGATTGATTGATGAAGAGTTGTCAATTCTCCAATAATAACCCAATAATATTCAATTACATGGGTATAATAAACTTGAACAATAATTAAGGAAAGATTAATGTGTAATTTTGTGGAATGATTGAGATTAATCTATTCTAATCTACTCCTAATCTAATCTAAGGAAGGTTTGCCTCCACTAATAGGGCTTAGGCTCTTGATTATTATAAATAAAGTATATATAGTGGTACATCATTAGGTTAAGCAAGGATAGATTAGTAAATAACAATGCTAAGTTTTAAATAGGGAATTGCAAGTCCCAAGAGAAATGCGCAGATCACGTTGCTACTCCACCACGATCCGCTCGGATTGGCTTGAAGCACGGATAGTCTGTCTGGAGATCCGCTCGTGTCGTGTAGAAGCCGCTCGGATCAGGGCAAAGAAATCCGCTCGTCCCGTGCCAAGGATGCACAGATCCTGAACAAGATTCATCTTCTTGCTTAAAGGCCTATGATCTACGTATACTCTTTATTCTTACTTCTTTGGTGATAATTCTTGCCTCCTCTCCATATTAGTCCATGTGAGATCGTCATCAAGCTTCCAAATATGCACGGGAGATGGGAATTCCGCCTCATTATCTCCTTTCCTATAAGATATATAAAATGCACTAGAAAAGCAAAATAGGAAGGGATTGACAGATAAAATGGCCATGAAATGCTATAATAGTATGCAAAATAGGTTCAATTAGGGGACTAAATGTGCGCAATTAAGAGTCACATCAATTTTCTGCTGTATACGAAAGTTGAATTACCAGCACAGTTAAGTTGGACAATTTTATGTCGAAATAAAGTTTTATAATAAAAATCTGTCAAATTGCTGAAAGTCTCCCTTTGGTTGAATTTAGTGATCTTTACACTTTTCATGCACAATTCAGCATGCTAAATTTGTACTCATTAAAAATATGAAATGAGATTAGATATGGTAAAGGAAAGGGTCATCATTTTAACAAAGGAATACGAAAAAAAAATTGTTCAGCAAAAGAAGAGAGATAATACAAAATTGAATGATATGATGGCCAAGATGAAGAAATTAGAAGTCTAATGAATATATACATCAGTCTACTTCACATACATCAGTCTACTTCACATACATCAGTCTACTTCACATCCATTGTTGCCCGCCTAGACCGTCCCCTATTGACTATCCTATGATCATCCTTGACATCTTCATTACCAACAATTATTGTAAAATCATCTTCGAATGCTGAAGTATTGTCGTTAGACACCACCAGTGCAGATATCCTCATCAACTCAATCAGCTACCTCTTTTGCTTAAATATTGTCCCTAAAGTTTGTAACCCGTCTATACTGTCCCCTATAACCCACACACCCGTTGAATGTTTTGGGACACCTATTCATTGGTCCTGTAAAAACTGTATTCATGTCCGGTCTCGTAGCCACCTAAGCTTATTGGCTTCTGCATCAGCCTAATAAGGTGTCTACTGCAGTACTGATTACTCGAACCACAAGCCAACCATAATGCTCGGTATGTACACCAATCCAGGTCCTTAGGATAAATACAAAGAACATACGCAATTTAATGCATCTGATAAGCTTTTTAACAGATGAAAAACTAGTTGAAGCCCATTGTAATAGTTAAGTCGAATGCAATATTGTGTAAACAGGTCTGGTAGGGAACATAATGAAGGCGTAGCCCTTACATGGATTGTACGCGATTGAAAATCTCCTTACCTGTTTTAGTCTTTTGTTTAGTTTCCTAAGGCAAGGCAAATGATATATAATATGTGGAATGAGACTGAATAAGTTTTTCATCTATAATTTTACAGTCAGAATTACAATGGAGCAAAGTTATCGTAAAAGAGGCCATCCACGAAAACAAAGGTCTTCATACGTTTCAGATTCCTTCATCCCTAACATGTTATCCACGACTGCTGTAATGTGCGACGTAAATCCAAGTACGCTTCTTTCGCAACTTTAATAATTTGTTATGCATTACGTACCAGTCACAAAATCACCATGGTAATCCAAATTCTGTGCAACAGGTACAACTGTCGACCCCATGCACATTGAACCAAGACACCCCCCGGAAACCGATAACATCGCTTAAGCCTCTAACCTCCCACCCTTGAGACAATCCACCTGCGATAAGTCACCAACCACCCCCTCTAATCCAAATATCAGCTCACAAAACAAAAACAAAGGCGATCATGACACGGATTGTAGACCCCGTAAGAGAGGTCGACCACGCATTGGAACAAGTGCACCTGTTGAGAAACCTGTTTGCAGCAGCACTGTACCAGTTGTGAATTCCATAGCCGACATGAATGAAACTGGTAAGTGACTAAAATATATTTACGCCTTACAATTCACTGTTGCCACTTAATGTGTACATTAATTTTCAATAACAAAAAATAGGTGGTGTTGAGAGATACACCGCCCCTACGCATGGCCAACCACCTTCCTCACCGACCAGGAAGAACGCTATAGGTACGCCCTACTTTATTTATCTCGTCCTCTTTTACACCAAACATTTAGTAAAGACTGTTGTATCTTAACCAATTCATTCACCGTGGTTTTTCTGTGCACCTTAAATTAAACAAGTACTCACCAGAAGGGGATCAGTCATCGCCGGATAGGCTGCCCACGCAAGGCTACACTTCCATCAAACTCCTAACATTGCCTCAGAGAGATCGCCCCCGAGACAACAAAAGTTTTACGACCTGATATCAACGCAGGAGGTATAATCTTCTACAATAACCAACCTTAGTAAGTGAGTCACTGAGCAACACTAACGACCAAATCGATTTAATTAATTCATATGCAAAAAATATGACCCGCGGATGCAATTTTTGACAGCAACCAGACATCGAGCACCTCAACTACAAGTATGTAAATTTCTCTACTACCTCCTACTCTACTGCGTCTAGGGGTACAACGTGACTTTCACCTGCAACATTAACTCAATTAAATACTTTTTGTATAGAAATTTAACTATAAACCATTAAACCAACATTACTTATTGCTAAACTAATGATTTAAGCGTTCATCTGATTCTCCTTAGTCATAGAAAATTGTCTAATCTTAAACGTGGTAGTAGTACCCATTAACTGAGCAAGGGACTTTGTATATTAACTCCATCCAATTGACAGGGAAATATTTAAAAGCTTGGTGCTTCGGACCTCTAACTGAACTTTGTGAGTTCTGCGATGCCGTGGTCTGGAAAGAAGAATCTTTAGACGAGACACCCAAAAAAAAAGCCAAAGTTCAATATATGTTGCGAGAAGGGGAAGGTCAAACTCACACTACTCAAAGAACCACCTGAACTCTTGAAAAGTTTATTAGATCCGTCGAGGGGGCACGCTCCAGCGAATTCGGAAGGCTTATCCGGTCGTACAACACTATATACGCATTCACATCCATTGGTGGCAGAGTCGACAATGCTGTGAACAAAGGTGGTGCGCCTGATTGCTTTAGACTTGGTGGCCAAAACCACCATAGTATTGGCTCCCTCCTACCTCCAGTAGGTAAACAACAACGGTTCATGCAATTATACTTCCATGACACAGAAAATAAATTAACAAACCGGGTGACATCCTTTAATGGCGAAAGAAAAAACAGCCTGCAATCGGACATTGTTGAGAGCCTATCCCAGATGATGTACGAACACAACGACATTGCAAAATTCTGCAAAATGGCTAGAGAACGTATGACAAACGTGGATCTAAAACCTTTACAACTCCGACTTTGTGCTGGCCGTAGCAAAGACGACAGACAATTTAATCCCCCAACACGGGACGAGTTTTTTGCCCTTATAATCGGTTGCGGAGAAACTGAAAAAGGTGCCCGAGACATCGTTATCCAATAACGTACAAGAAGGATTCAACGAATCTCTGAACTTCACCTAAAATTTATGACAATGCAGTACCCATTAATGTTTCCCTACGGTGAGGACGGGTATATATTAGGCATACATCATTCAGATGCAGCAACTACAAGTAGAAAGAAAACAAAAATCGTTACAATGCGCGAGTATTACGCTTACAGGTTCCAAGAACGGTGGAAAGATGGGGAACTTACTGACGGGATTTGCGTACTGTGTGGGAGGTTAAGGCAACAGTTCATGTGCGACGCATATACATGTGTTGAGCAGACTCGATTGGATTATATCCGACACAACCAAAAGGAAAATAGGAAATATTCGCTCCGTGGGCTAACCGATGCAGTAGCCGCTGGAGAAGTACCCCTGCTTCACTTGGCCAGCGCATAATTCTTCCACCATCTTATCCAAATTGTTTCAGAAATCTTTTCCAACTCTACCAAGATGGCTTGGCTATATGCCGATGGGCAGACCCCCCTGATTTGTTCATCACTTTCACGTGCAACCCAAAATGGGAGGAGATCTCTGAATTCCTAAAATTATCCATCCTTAGACAACGGTCGGAAGATCGTCCCGACATCCTTGCCAGAGTGTTCAAAATTAAGCTAGACGAACTCATGCTAGATTTGACGAAAAGAGCTTTCTTTGGTGAAACTCTCGCAGGTATCATATTTATCATCACTTATATGTAATAGTTCTTATTCTCACCACAATATGTACCATTTTGCAGTTGTACTACAAATGTTTTTTAAAACAATTACAACACCTAAATATCAATGACATCGTAAGAAGAAGGCATCTACTCTATTTACTAACTTAGTTCATTTTCTTCTGTTAGTTCTATAGTAGAGTCCCACATGGTCGCAGCATGCAAGAATACTCTTACTTAGGACAGATGAAATTCAAATTCAACAGACTAAAAGCCACCTATCTCAAAATTATCAAGCTGGACTCCGGAAAAGTGGTATTTCAATTATTTCCCAGACTTATTAGTTTCCTTCCTACCATATTTAAAATTTAATTGGCTTTATCCCGCTTCTCTTTTCCTGAACAAAAACTTGATTGTCTATGTGGAGAATGTGTGTTTGTAATAATTTAATACCAGTTACAAAGTGAACAATAAGTGCCCAACTGTTGTTATTTAGATTTGAAAATTAAGGAACTCAAGTTATAGACATGTTTTAATTGTTAAAACCCGCATCTATATTTTCCTAATACTAAATTACAGATCATAGATTAAATCAAAGTTCCTTTTTTAACAACGTTTAGATAGCAACCAAGCTGCAAGCAGATGCTATTTAACCTAATTACTAACTTTATTCATGTTACCCAGTTATTTATACAGTGGTGTTCCATAAGAGAAAGTTGCCTCATGCACACATATGCTTATTTTTGCGAACTGAAAGTAAGCAAACTGACCCATCGGATATTGATAAAATTATCAGCGCCGAACTACAAGATAAAGCAGAAGATCCAACCGGATATGAGGCAGTGGTGCAATTCATGCTCCATTGGCCTTGTGTAGAAGTTTGGACATGGCCCACCTACGGATGCCCAGCCAATCTATGGACACGGCAGCGGTCTTTTTTGAAAGCCACGCTTGGCGGCATAAAGATGCTTTCGACCCGATCATTTTAGATCGGTCGGTTTCGTCTCGGCAAGGGTCTCGAAACGATGCAAGAGATGTTCGGAGTCGCCACCAAGCATTTGTGGGATGCTTGGAACCCGTTCAAATCCACTTTATACCTAGGCCAACCAAGGCAAAAAGCGGTGTTTGAAATAGGTACTAAAGATAAAGAATCGTCCCTCTTTAGCATCCTATCTCTAGAATGACCCTCGTACGCCCTAGATATAAGGTCATCCACTATCCAAAGTTTCTGAGTAAGAGGTGAAGGTACGTATTGGGAAGCCCTTTAATCGGACACCCAATCCCGCCCGCGTTAGCGGCCTCTACTGATCGATCTTGGTTGGTTAAATGCAAAAGTTAATAAAACGGGTAAATGCATGAATGCGCATCCACGATTTTAAACCTAACATACGAGCTTTCTATGTCGGTAGTTTTAATCCAAGTATCAAGTATTTGATGTCCAGTTAGATTTAATGTTTATATGCATGTAAGACGGAAATTAAACATCCATTTACCGAGTTAGGTTTATGGTGCTTAACGTGATCCATTTGTCTTAGTAAGGTGTTTTTCATATATGATGTAAAATGGGAAGATTTGTCATCTGATTCGTCTTGTATTCGGGTTAACCGAAGTCGGGATCGTCCTGGACAAATGGTGGAAGAGGAACAGACCCTGCATCAGGCAACCAGTATAGGCGCGAGCCTATTGGCGATGCAAGTGGGTCTGCTCTGGTTTGAAAATGGAAAAATAAGTGGCCTGTTTAGGCGCGGGTCAACAGACGATGGAAGACGTCTTCTGACCATTGAAAAAGTTTGTAAAATGTATTGAAAAGCGGGTGTTTAAACCCGTCTTGATTTGAAAAGACCATTTAGGCCGATTTTGTGTTGATTTGGAGAACGAGACTTGAATAATCGTCATTGTTTTGACAATATTCAATGTCGGGTTCGGTTTTGCAAGCTTGACATGAATAGTTTTAAAAATGATTATGAACTAATTGATTTAAGTTCATTTGTTTGTAATTAGTCAACGTTCATCATCGTACTCGGGTTAAAATCCGACATGGTATGTAGAACCAAGGATGACTTTGTGTTGGTGACTAATACATTTATTTTGAAAATGTAAAGAAATGAGAAAGGCTTTAAAATACCCTCCAAAATGTAGAGAAATGAAATGAAAGGTTTTAAAATACCTTTTATAATGTAATTAACCAAATATTATCACCGAAACACGGATTAAACCGTCATGGTATTAGGAACCAAGGGTGAAAAACGTTTTATGGTTAAAAACTTGTCATAAAAAAAATGGTTTGAAATATTTGAAATGGTAAAAACCGATTACAAATACGAAATGAAAATAAAGGCCGGAAAAAGAGACCAACGACGGTTGGATTTAAGGTTGAGAGGGGCTTTAGGCGCGAGCCTGCCTGCTACATAAGCAGCCCCTGCCTCAACCGAAAATCCGGTTTTGACTCATTTATCCCATGTTTGGACCATGTTATGCATGATTTAGCATGTTATAGTCATGAAACAAATGAAAAACATGATAGAAGAAGATTTTTACACCCTCATACTTACATGCTAGGCTTGAGACGAGAAACCGACGAAAGTGTATCGACTTGTTTGGCCGGAAAACTCGGTTTGAATACCGTTTTAGAAAGTAAAAGAGTGTTTTCAGTTTAGTGATGGTGTAGTGGTCGAGATGGTCGGTCAAGTGGTTTAATGCATGATGACTGATAAAGCTAAAGTCGTATCACCAATATCAAAATAAATCTATCTCAGCACTAACAAAATAGGTAGCGGTAAGACAAGTATCGAATCAACAGGGAGGCGGTAATAATCAGTTTGCTAATATTTAGATCGTCTGAAGGTAACCGTTTTCTTGGGGGTTTTGGTTTGTTTGTTATCTATCAACTAATAACGAGTAAATAAATGGTTTATAACAATAATATTAAAGGTCTAGGATTTCCGGTTCACTAGGTCAATTATATGGGGTTTCTTAATCAATTGCTAGGTCAATCAAATTATCTAAGGTCACAAGATTGATTAATTCTGTTTATGTCCTTTAGATCAAATCTAACATGCAATCGCTATTATTAGACACAATCTATTTGATTATCGCAGCCTATATTAATTCTAACCCTGTCGGTGAAAGTATTAATTCGCTACACTAGTTATCAATTCAGGCCTAAATCAAATAACTAGAATAAGAACAATAATCAAACGATAATTCATGCGATGTTACTAGCAGTCAATTAATATTCCCCTTTCTAATTTACCTAGATCCCCTTCATCCTAGATGAGGGATTTAGCTACTCATATTAGATCTAACAATAACACTAGTTATAAATGAAAGCATGATTAAAGATATGTAATGACAATAAGTAATTAAAAGCATAAAACTTGAATGGATTAATCAATGAAGAATGATTAGTACCGTAGTAATTAACAAGGAAAGATTAAGAAGCAAGTATCAAAGCTAAAACCAGTTTTCCAGCCGTCTCAAAGTAGAATAAAGCGTAGCCTAATGAATTCTACGAGTTTATTAGAATTTATATTACAAAATAAGTGTTTTAGGAAATTACGGAAATTAATCCATCAGAAAGGATCCTCGATCGAGCCTGAGGTCACTCGATCGAGCCTCAGTGCACTCGATCGAGGAACCAGCTTCACAGCTTGTTCTCGTCTTTCCTTCACTTCTCATCTTCAAGTTTCCTCGTTTCTCATGTCATGCTTCGTGTGTTCCACTATGCCATATCCGCAATGCTCATCTTAGCTCGATTCACCTCGTAATGCGTCATTTCTGCATTAAAACATAAAAAAGCGGTAGTATCGACAATTCACTATAAAAGGGCATATAAATGACATAAAGGCTAATGCTATGAAAGGAGTTATAAAAGTGCATATAAAAGTGATACATCAAACTCCCCCAAACCAAACATTTTCTTGTCCTCAAGCAAAGAACTCAAACTATACAAAAGACTAACATACAAATGGTGAATGAATAACTCAGAGCAAATGTCTAGGCACATACAAATCCCAGCTAGCCATATCTATAACAAAGTAATGACTAAAAATTTTGCCGATAAATTAAATTCAAAGGCACGGGTAATAGATTAACGTAGCTCAACTTAAGATGTGACATGATACCGAGACTCAGCCAAATACTTTTCAACCTTGCAAGACAATTTTGTTGGATTCTCGCGGTTTCACTCATGCACTCATAAGGGGTGAGATATATGTAAGATAGAAAGAATAAAGACACTCACTCAACTTATGAAACATGCATGCAATCTAATGTGATAGTAATTTCTCCAACTAGTGCGCACTCACAACATAGACTAAGTGACAAAATGGTGGTAAATGGGCAACAGGTATAGAAGTGGTTTGTGCAAAGGCACGTATGGATAAGTGAGGCTAAGACGATAGTCGCAGCGTTAAACCAATAACCAAATCTAATAATATAATACAACCATCCAACTAGAGAAATCATCTCAACTTTGACAACATATGAGAGAATGTAAAAACTCTCCAAAAGTGCATTAGACTCTAGCATTTTACCACTTATGATCTCCTAACAAAACTGATGAAGCAATTCTTTTTTTTTTTCTCTTCTTTCTCTTTTTTTTTTTTCCTTTTCGAAATTTTCGATTTTTTTTTTTTTTTTTCTCTTTTTCTCTTTTTTTTTCTTTGTTTCATAATACTCTTCTTTTTTCAACATAGGAGATCAACACAATTGCTACCTAAATTAAAGCTACAACCCACATGACATAAAAGTCCCAACCCAACCAAAGTAGCTATAACAACATAAGATTCAAGCAACTGCGACTGTCCCGAAAAGGTAGGCAAATTCTAGAATGTAGCTATGAAATAGGATATGAAATGGCTACACGGTTCAAACGAGCTAACAAAACAGGGTAATGTATGACATATTTGAACAATAAGAATCGCTTTTCCTCATGTACTTAATCATATGAATGCGCAAAAAGCTAAGAAACTAATGTCATACTTATGCAGTTTGATATTACATATTCCACAAGGATACCACACTCTTTAGCCTAAATAACAAATGAGACCAGTTTATTAATGTCCCTAGCCTAGGAAGCTCTAAAGACCTCAGAAATTTAAGTGGTTTACCAACAAAATATAGTCAAATTTTCTCGGCATAAAGCATATTGTAACGGTCAAGACTTGAGTTAAGAGCTTTGTTTATCATAGCTAACATGTCAAAACAATGTACATGGATAACTTAATGGGATTCAAATGCAAAGACAAAGAAAATTATTATCATTGCTAAACAATTCACCAAGACTCGACTCAAAATAAATAAAAACATGTTTTTGTATTTTATAAATTTTTCAATTTTTAAGAATTTTTTTTAAAACACACACAACGATAAATAAACACACAACAGAAATAAATACTCTCCCCCCAAACCGAAATGTCACAGTGTCCTCATTGTGATGCCTACAGCATAGCAATCATACAGAACATCCAGCAACCTAAAGGACACTCCTAACAAAGTGAAAAAGGGAAGATAAGAAATACAATAAAAACAAAAACAAAGAAAGACAATACCCACTGTGTAGCAAAAGCTCCCCCAAACCAGCTCGAAAGTGAGGGATGTAGTGACCAGCTGTCACTACTGCGCACCATTGTAGATACCTCATTTCTGCACCTCTCGCAAACCACCCGGTGATGATTGGGCCGCATGTTTGGTACGCGGAACGATTTGTGACAGTTCGTAAGTTTATCGTCAAACGATTGCTCAAACATTAATGTCTACCTCTTAGTTGTCATCTACGTGCCGATACGTTCGTTTTGACAGTAATTAGAGTACATTTGGAGTCCGAGCCTAAAACCGTCTTCATTTTCTGATAACCGTTAAATCCCGAGTCAGAATGTTCTGGAATGTTCCGGATATTTCTATTCCATATTTTATAATTATTTCACAATCTTTATCCTTTGGTAAACAATTTCCCGTAATATTCATACAAAATATTAAGGAAAACCAAAATATTCCGTCCTACCATAACTTAAACACGAAAATCTTTCTTCCGCAGGAGGAAACCACGTGGGAACAGACGCAGCAGGTGCTGCGCCTCTTCCAAGAGACGCAGTGGCTGCTGCGCCTCTTCCCAGGTCTTTTTCTGCGTAATTTTATTATCTTTTTTATTTCTTTTCGAGATTCACTTCTAAAGACTCTCCGAAACCCTAATTCCTTCACGTGATTAGTATAAATAGGAGCCTTTGCTCCTCATATTTCTCACGCGAGTGTCCGCCCTTCTCTTCTCCCTTTGCATTCTAGACCTTTGTTCTTACTTTTTGGCATCTACGTGCTTGAACATTCGACCACGTAAGCTTGGATCCTTCTGAGTACCAGCCTCGTTTGCATGACCGACCAATTTGACCAACTCCACAATCAATCAACTTAATTAATCTAATCGTTTTCCTCTTACGAGGGCACTTTCATATTTGCATTATAGTTCGAGTCGAGCATCGCTAATCGATAACTTAGTCCTTCTCGTTTCGTCAAACATGTAAGTCTGAGGGTGTAAATCTCTCTTTTATTATTGTTCTTTACTTTTGTATCATCATTATTGTAAGGTTTATGTCGAAAATACTTATTAAAACCGATTTATAAAACCGTACTTTATAATCTCTTTTTTGCGGATTTCCAGAAGACAGACCGTCGAGAAAGGACGCAGCAACTGCTGCGCCTCTTAGAAGGAGAGCAGTGCCTGCTGCGCCTCTTCGTGAGGCTGCCGCAGTTCCTGCTTCCTTTCTTCTTCCTTCGTCCTCTGTAATTCGTTCGTGTTTATTTGTTTCGTTTGTTTCCTGTTAATTCTTTGACATAATAGCTTATCATCTCACATGTATATTAATCATCATCATTAGCATGTTTAATTCGTCATTAAATTCGACTTAAATCCCTTATAATCTCATATTTGCGGGTTTTCGTCATTAAATTCAATCCGGGTTGTAGGAATTCGATTTGTTCATATCGGGTTTCTGGAATTCGATCCTTGATATATTTTCGACCTGTTATTCATGATATTCGTCATTAATTTGTCATTAATTCATCATGTTTAGTCTATTTTGTTCACTCATGTCACTAATCAATCATTCTTCCATGTAAATAATATGTTTGCATCCGTCTCATCCATGTTTTGTTGCTTTTATGACTATCAATCACATGTAAATAACCTGATAATCACTTTCATCCGAGTAAATATCGTAATCAATCCTTAAATTAACCAATTAATATTAAAGATTTGCGATTCAAAACTTCACACCCAGAACTCACCCTTGGAATGTGACAAGGCGCCTTTGCGCCTCTTCCGAGGGCGCGATCTCTTTGCGCTTTTCTGGTTGAGTTCTGTCTCTGAACTCCGTTGTTGCCTGACCTAGTGTAATTAGCTTACGCATAATGGACTATTAATCGTATTATCACCTTCTAATTTGTTCGTTATTTCTCTCTTTTATTCGTTTTCTCAAATTATCCGTTTTAAAGGTATTTTCGACATAAATCGCTTAATCCATTGTAATTATTGTAATTTTCATTTTTGTACTTTTATTTTATTGTATTTATCATATTTCTTGTATCATTTGTATGTTTTCACATGTAATTGAGCATTAAATCCTACTTCGACATTAATTGTATGTTAAATTACGTGTCCACCGACTTAGTATTAATTCTCACATGTTAGGATTAAAACTTGGATGTTGCATTGCATGCATATAATCGACGATATATCGAGTATAGACAATTTCCCTAATCATTAGTAGAGGCCGCTATCGAGGCGGGCGGGATTAGGCGTTCGATCAAAAGAGCTTCCTAATACGTACCCTCACCCCTTACTCCAGATCTCTGTGAACACCCGTGTTCATTGGCATCCACGAGAGTCATTCTAGACATAGAATGCTAAGGGTAACGATTGCTTGGTGTTCATGTCTCTACTTTGTGTCTTGACATGGCACGAGGTATTCGAACGGTTCCAATTTCCCATAAAAATTGGTGGCGACTCCAACAAAATGCAAACGCTTGTTCTCTTCCTCCCAAGCGCCCCCGTGGGCCCCCGCTGTCCACAGTTTGGCGACTCCGCTGGGGACAATACACTTACGTGTAGCCAAAAGGGTGAAACTTGAACAAGGTTAGGGAATAGTTTGTACAAGACAATTGTCGGTTTTCATAACTCGGTCTTCCTAGACCGTTTCATTCGGCCTTCCTAGGCCCAACCTAACCCATTCGACCAATCGTCCCGTCTAAACGGTTTTAATTCTTATTTGGGCCTAAGAATGGATAGCGATTGACGTCATCCATACCATGATGATTACTCTTGTTTGTATCAAGGGCCTTCAGTACTTGAGGAAATGGACTAGGAATCGGCCTTACTCTTGTTTGGTACGAGCATCTCCACAGACTCCGGGTTTGATGGTTCGGTATGGCAACCCATCCTTTAAACCAAAACCCTTTTAAAAGCACTCAGCATCCCGTTATAATGCTTGTATAAATATTTGTACCTTACGTGATCACCATTTCTAAACGAAACCATGGCGATTTTTTGCAAAAATCAAAACCCTTTTTTTAATCAAAATTTCGAAAAAGGCCATTCGATTAGCGCAAAACCCAGTCGAAACTCTGTCCGTTTGTCGAGTCAAAATTCGGGCCACAAGCCCATTTCAAAATCTCATTTTGAGTCCACTCCTACGACTACACTATAGTTGACTAGGATACACATTTTCAAGAACTTTGTCCTTTCTTCAAAGCTCACTCAACACAAGTGGCACACACCCACTTCACGAGTCAAAACATTTCTTCTTTTAGCAAGTGGGTTAGAATGGTCGATCGTGTTTTGATTCGTCATCGATCTCTTATCCAGTTTTCAAGATGCCTAGAACCAGCGACACGAACCTCAACCAACTTCAAGATGGTAATGATCGAATCCTAGCCGCGCTAGCCCAAATCCAAGTTACTCAAGACATAGTGTATGATCGCCTTGACACCATCGAGGGTCGGATCTACGCCGTAGAGGGGAGATTGCCTCCTCACGAAAGTGAAGTAGTAGGTTACTTCGCAAGTGACGATTCGTTAGAGCCGCGCAGGATGAGATCATTACCATGATACTTCAGGACGATCACTTCAACCCTACCGCGTTAATCACAGAAACTAACGCGAGTCAGCAGAAAGGATGGAGAAAATCAATAAAGTGGACCAACAATCAAGGAAGACTCTTCAAGCTCACCACTGGAGAAGGAGAGATGTTCAAAGGAGAACCAGAAGACGATGAGTTCGAATCGGAGTCGGAGTCAGAGTCGGAGTCTAGAGAAGTCACTAAGGAGTCACCTCCTGTCGTCATCCCCACTCCCTTTGTTTCTCCTAGTTTAGCCTCGAGTAGTAACAGTAGTTCGGGAAATGTCCCAACCACTGTCCCTTTGCCGCCACTGACCACAGATCAGATGGCTTCTTTGTTTCAACTTTTCTCAAACTTTAATATGAATAAATCAGGTTCTGCTTACTCTTTGTGTTATCTTGAGTGTAATTCTGTTTACGATGATACTGAGGATGACCAAGACTCAATCGAAATACCTCCCTACATAGCCAAAGAAATACTACAGGAAGGGGAAAGGGGACCAGTAAGAGAGGACACCGAACCCATCAATGTAGGAACCGAACTAGAACCCCAAGAACTTAGGATAGGGACTACCTTGAGCTCTATCGAAAGGGCCGATTTCATAGACCTCCTAAACGAGTTCAAAGACGTTTTCGCTTGGTCCTACAAAGACATGCTAGGGATCGACAGGGATATCGCCGAACATAGAATCCCGATTAAGCCAGGTTTCAAACCTGTAAAATAGAAGCTTCGACGAATGAGAACGGAATGGGCTCTCAAGATTAAGGAAGAAGTTGATAAGCAATTCAAAGCCGGGTTCATCAAAGTTTCCGAGTATTCTGACTGGGTAGCCAACATAGTACCTGTACCCAAAAAGGATGGGAGAATCCGTGTTTGTGTTGATTTTAGGGACTTAACAAAGCAAGTCCTAAAGATGACTTCCCTCTACCACACATCGACATATTGGTGGACAATACTGCAGACCACGCATTACTATTCTTCATGGATGGATATGCGGGCTATAACCAAATCAAAATGGCCATAGAAGACATGCATAAGACCGCCTTTGTCACTCAATGGGGAACCTATTGCTATACGGTCATGCCGTTTGGGTTGATCAACGCCGGAGCTACATATCAACGCACCGCAACTACACTTTTACATGATATGATGCACAAAGAAGTTGAGGTATACGTAGACGACATGATTGTCAAGTCCAAGGATAGAGAGGGGCATATTGCGAACCTTCGCAAATTTTTCGCAAGACTACGAAAGTACAACATGAGGCTTAATCCTCAGAAGTGCGCATTCGGAGTAACGTCTGGCAAACTCTTGGGATACGTCGTTAGCCAACGAGGTATAGAGATTAACCCTTCCAAGATCAACGCGCTGATCGAAATGCCACAACCTCAAACAGAAAAAGAAGTAAGAGGATTCCTAGGGAAAGTGCAATATATAAGTCGATTCATATCGAAACTCACCATGATTTGCGAGCTTATCTTCAAGAAGCTCAAGAAAACAGACCACACCATGTGGGATGATGATTGTCAAAAGGCATTTGACCGAATCAAAGAGATATTGGCAAACCACCAGTGCTCATGCCACCTCAATGAGATCAACCTCTTGGTTTATATCTCACAGTAACCGAAACAGCCATGGGTGCCATGCTAGCTCAAACTGTAGGAAGTGAAGAAAGGGCTATCTACTACCTTAGTAAGAAGTTCTTGGAGTACGAGTGTAAATACTCACAACTTGAAAAGACATGCCTCGCTCTTGTGTGGGCAACGAAGAAGCTACGCCATTACATGCTTAGCTACTCCGTCAAAATATACTCCAAAATGGATCCAGTCAAATACCTCTTCGAGAAACCCGTCCTCAACGGACGCCTAGCAAGATGGACTTTAATGCTCTCAGAATTCGACCTCAAATACGTGCCTCTGAAAGTTATAAAAGGTCGCGCCGTCGCCGAATTCTTCGCAGAAAATCCCATCAATGACGCACAAACGATAGACACTTGGTCATTTCCGGACGAGGATATACTCCAAACTGATGTAGACTCCTGGGACCTTTACTTTGATGGAGCATCAAACTTAAGAGGATTTGGAATAGGAGTGTTGCTCATTTCTCCTGAAGGCGAGCATACACCAATCGCTGTCAAACTCGACTTCGAGGTGACAAATAACGCTATGAATCGAAGCTTGTCTCATTGGACTACAAGCGGCAGTGAGCTTAGGCATTAAAAACCTCCGAGTACATGGGGATTCATCCCTGATCATCAACCAAGTTACGGGATCATGGAAAATCCGAAGCGAAAGCCTAGCACCATATCAAGCTAGAATAGACCAAGTTGCCCAATTCTTTGATCACGTGACATATCTACATCTACCTCGGGAAGAAAATCAATTTGCAGATGCTCTTGCAAAACTCGCATCTTTGATTAATAGGCCAGACGACATGGTGGAAATGCCTTTGTGCATCGAACGACGGTCAGAGCCAGCTTATGTCCACCAAATCACCGATGAAGAGGAAATCGCGCAGGAACCCTGATTCCAAGCAATCCTGAATTTCAAGCTCAATGGTACCTATCCACCTGATATGGACAAAAGGGGACAACGTGATATACGCCTACTAGCTTCCCAATACGTTCTCATGCAAGGAGAATTATACAAAAGAACACCTCTTGGTGTAATCCTACGTTGCCTTGATCATTCACAGGCACGAAAAGTGATGGAAGAAGTCCATGATGGAGAATGCGGTCCTCACATGAGCGGGCCCATGATGGCAAAGAAAATCACACGTCTGGGGTATTATTGGACCACAATGGAATCCAATTTCATCAAATACGTGAGACATTGCCACAATTGCCAAATCTTCGGGAATGTACAACACGTCCCTCCTTCATTGCTCTATACGATGACATCTCCTTGGCCATTTTCTGCCTGGGGAATTGACATAATCGGGAAGATAACCCCCAGCCGGACAGGAGGTCACTGTTTCATCCTAGTGGCAATCGACTATTTCACCAAATGGGTGGAAGCGGCTTCCTACACTAGTCTCACGGCTAAAAATGTGGCAAAGTTCATACAAAACAACATCATCTATCGATATGGTTGCCCACATGAGATCATTAGTGATAATGGATCACATTTCCAAGCTGAGACCGAGCAGTTGCTAGCCAAGTACAAAATTAGACATCACCACTCTTCGCCCTATAGACCACAGAATAATGGCGCGGTAGAGGCGGCAAACAAAAACGTTGTCACAATTCTCAAGAAAATGATTGACAACTATCGCGATTGGCCAAGCAAGATACCCTTTGCTTTGTGGGGATATCATACATCTGTTAGGACGCCCACTGGGGCTACTCCTTTCTATTTGACCTACGGCATGGAAGCTGTACAACCAGTCGAGCTAGAGATACCATCCTTGCGTATTTTACTCGAAAGTCAAATCCCAGAAGCCGATTGGAAGAGGGATAGATATAAAGAACTCATCCTCCTGGATGAACGTAGGCTACGCGCCTTGCATAATGTCCAAAAATATCAAGCACGTATCAAACGAGCTTTCAACAAAAGGGTTAAGCCAAGAAACATCAAGGAAGGAGACTTAGTACTCAAATCGGTTAGAGCTCTTTTACCTGTCGACCCACGAGGAAAATTCAAACCTAATTGGGCCGGACCATTTCTAGTCAAGTCCATACTTCCAGGGGGTGCGGTTAGAATCACAGACTTAGATGGGACTGAGTTTTCCAACCCGACGAACCTTGACCAACTAAAACGGTACTATGCCTAGAATAGGAACAAAAACACGCCTCGCGTAACCTCACGTGTCGCTCTTGTGGCACTAAATAAACGGCCCCTGGCCAAGCTGAAATAAGCTAATGTCACTTTGCTCTTGCATTTTGACAAATTTGTCATCCTCATTTCATCAAATAAACTAAACTGCACCTTCAGAGTAAGCAAAAGCTCATGCTTATTTTCTAAGTTCATTACAAGCTCTTGCTTAGAACAATTATTCTTTTACATTTACTCGAACTACACGCAAGGGTTTGATTTCATTTTCTAAATGAATACGTAGGCAATCCTTCACAGGATACAACCCACCATTTTAAAATGTAAATAGAAGGACATCTGCATTGCATTTGGAATTCGACAAGAATAATAAATAGAAAATCGCAACGGTTTCATAACCATTTAACCTTTTTATTTCATTCATTTTCTAATAATAGTACGCTACATAATAAAAATAAAAATAGGCTAGGATTCTAAAAACCCCACCTTTTTATTACAACAATAATAATAATAATAAATAATAGCAAAGACTCGGGCTATTCTTCCATCTTCCTTTTGCCCTTGTCATTCTTGTCATACTTCTTGTCACGACCTCGAGCCGGACGCTCTTGCGCCACTTCGGACCTAATCACCAACGGTCTTTATCGAGGCCTAGACTTCCCATTCTTGTCAATCACTTTATCCACGACAGGAGAGGTCTTCGGTTTCTTCGAGGGATGAACAATTCGAAACCCGGCTTCTTCCTCTCCCGCAATCAAATGCTTCTCTTTCTCCTTTTCCACCTCGCGCACCTTGTATTCAACGGGCTCGCGCTTCCTCAATCTCTCGCGCTCTTCCGGAGTAGTAGCTTTCCTCCATCGCAGATAAGAATCCGACACCCATAAAGCATTAGCAGATGAGTTCAAGAACCATGTTTCTTTGGGCCCATTTAATGGCCCATTTCCTTCGGCTGTCAGTAGTAAGCGCCACAGCAGTCTGCGGAACGGTATCGAGCTTCGGGATCGTCTGCTTTAGTCCAACCTGTCTTATCAGCCTTTCCGGGAAGATGCACACCATAAATTCCAAGCCAGGAATGCGCACAGATCGAGTAGGATCCAAAGAGGACACTCCAGTGACATATTTGAGGTGCCACCACGGTACAATCCACCTAATCAAAGGGCCATCATCACTCTTCAGTTTGTTCTCCCAATAATTGCAGACCCGGGTGAAGTCTACCATGTAAAGCCTGGTCCTAATTGCAATTGAACGAGCATGATAAGAAGGAACATGAACTGGGGGCTCGATCAATCGAAGCCGTTCCATAAGCCAAACCTACCAAAAGCGGGTATTAGACAACAACAAAAAAAAAAAAAAAAAAAACGAAAAAAAAAATGAAAAGAAAGAAAAAAAAACGAAAAAAAGAAGAAGAGAAGGAAATGTTCTTTTACCTGCAGAATGACGGGACTTCCCAAATACGGTAGGTCGCTGTTGGCTTTCCTATTATCCAAGCCCAAAAGGATCTCTCCTAGACATAAACAAGCTGGGCTCCTGCGCAGCTCCATTTGCTCAACAAGGCCCAGAAGATGGGGATCACCTCTCAAGTCTTCATCAACATGCCCTTGGAAGACATATACATGCAACAAGCAAAATCCAAAGGCCCTTCGCCTAGCAACGTAAGAAACGGTGGGGTCGGCCTTGTTAATGAATCGGTCAATAAAGTCCAACATTCGCACTCCCTTCGAGGTCACTAGACGGTCAACCTCGAGTCTAGTCAACCCAAGCAAGTCTCTAAATTTGCTTTTAAACCCTTGCTAAGTAGAAGGAATGGCAGACAAGTGTTCAGGGTCCCACCCACCAATCGCAGCAATTTCTTCAGGAAATGGGCAAATATCGCCTCCATGGAACGCAAAAACATGGTAATTCGAGTCCCAATAATCAAGACAAGCATCCAAGAATGGTTTGGCAACCTTGATAAGCTTCAAACTCAACAATGATCCAAAATTAAAGGCGCCCATATCATATTTCTCCATGTTGGAAAATTCGTTGGTCCATTCCTTTAAGCGAATCTCCAAAGTATTCATGATGAGGGATTATTTTGAGAATTTTATATAATAAGACGAAGAAGCGACGGAAGAATTGTGTGAATAAAAGCTCTGTCGACGTCTCTATTTATACTAATTTCTGTTTCCAAAAATATGCCAGAACAGAACCACCTGGGAACAGGTGCAGCACCTGCTGCGCCTCTTCAAAGGGACGCATCTCATGCTGCGCCTCTCCCTCAGCTTGATTTATGTGATTTTCCGCGTTGGATCTTTCCTAATTCCGTGACGAATAATTTCCTATTCCTACGGGTTATTATTTTGGTAAATACGTGGAAATTACCATATTTCGTGTTTCCTAATTCCGCGGGCACGCATTTCGAGACGACATCGACATTTTCGCCATTTTACCACACTTGCACATTTTCATTTTAGGAAATAATTTTCATTATAATTGATTTTAGGAAAAAAGTTTCATACTAATTTAATTCATTTCAAAATTTATATATTTATTTCATTTATATTTCTTTTATTCCTTTTTTTCATTTCATTTCTAAACTTATAGGTTTCTATTTTTTTATTTTTTTAGGGGTAGCCCTCCCTACCATCCGGTCATTTCCGGCAAAATTTTTGCATTTTTTTGCGTGCTTTTGAGTCATTCGTTTTGCGCTAATTCAGGCCATGTGTATATACAAATGTATGTTTTGCGTGATTTCTATGCAAATTTCGGCAGCATGACGACGTAAACCGTCATCTACCAAACTTGTTCAAAGCTAACCTGCAGATACAAGCAACACAACCCAGCAGCAAAGGCACTCAGGCCATCTTATATACAACCAAAAAGGGAAATGTACAACAAACTGGGGGCTCTCGCCCCAAACAAAGTCCAAAATGTTCAAAATGAAGGTCCAAAATGTACAAATGTGCAAAATACGGCCAACAAACAAACAAACAAAAAACTAAACAAAACTACTGCTGGTCGCCCTCCAGCTCCGCAACTCTTCCCGCGAGAGCAGCAATCTCGGCGTCCCGAACCTCGAGCTCCCTCAACAAGCGAGCTGTCTCCTCCCGAGACTGAGTCAACTCTTGATCCAGCTCGCGGACCCCCTACAAAACAACAAAATTGGCTCATGTCAATCATTTCCAGCAATTACAAGAAAAGTTGGAAAATCAAAATTCAAAAAAACGAAATAGGCACAAGGTTCATACCTGACGACCTCGACCGCCGACAAGTGCCTCGACGGCAGTAGCTTGCAGCCGGTTGGCCACCCTCCACAACGCCACGAACCGAGACGGAGCAACCTGCATTTTCAAAAGAAGTGCTCAATAATGGAATAAGTTCAACCAAGTGTGTTCTTACACAAAAATTATGCAAATTAGAGGCTCAACCTCCGAATCAGATGCTTCCAGTCGTCCAGGCCAGCATCCGTCACAACCACGTCAAAGTCACGCAGCTCGGAGATCGTCGTCCTCCCAGTCGCGTCAGTGTACTCGAGGGTCTCGGGGTACTCTGGGGGCTCGATGCCCGCCGCCTCAACCTCCTGCAAAGTCAAATGTTTCTCATTAATCGATGATCTTTCATCGTAGTTTTAAAATAAAAAATAAAGGAGAGAAAAGATGCTCACCACCACCGGCCAGTACGCCAACCTACCGTAGAGGAACACCGAGTAGTCCTCGCCAGGAAGAAGAAGGGCGTCACCACCAACGCCAGCCAAGTCAGCCTCCCTCTCAGCCTCAGAAGGCTCCCTGAACATCGTCCTAGGAGGATCGATGGGAACTGTCAACACATCCCGAGAGCACTGACGAGCCAAACGCTCGCCCAAGTACCACACAGGACCCATCGACGTCCTCAACAGTAGCCGGCTCGAGCTCCTAGGCCGAAGGACCTCAGCCACAAAAGGAGGCGCTCCAGCGTACTCCGCCCAAGGCCTGGGCACCCACTGGGACAAGACAAACAAGGAATCATTCTTATGATCGATTTAAAAGCCATATAGAAGGAAATGAATATAAGTGAGATGTTTACGCTGTCTAGCTAAAGAGCGTTCACGTCCCGCCGGTAGACACCGTGAGAAGAACGCTTGCTCTTCGTCCTGCACATCACCCAATCCCTCACCACGGGATAGGCCTTCTCCAGCGGCTCCGTCCTCTTGGGCGCGAGGCCCGGAAAATAGGAGTACACCCACGCCTGTAAAGCGAGATAGTCAATGACAATATTTCGTAATTTGACAAAGAAATTAATTGATTTTAGTCCGAATGAAGGTTCATACCTCCAACAGTAGTCCAGGTCCGATAGCGCCAGGAGAAGTCCCCTTCTCTATCAACTCCGGACGAACCATGGCCCTCATGAAGCGGATGAGGACCGCAAAACCAGCAGTGACCCAGTCCCAACGCCCTAGGGAGCTCAGGTCAGAAAGAAAGGGAAGAAGCTTCGTCGACAGCCTCTCTCCTTTGTCTCCGAGGTAAATCGACGACGGAAACCACCAGAGCCACAAACAAGCCCTCTGCTCAGCTGTACAGGGAGGAGGAGCCGTCTCCCTCCCATCAATCGTCACAAGCGCCGGGATCTTCCCCGCGAAGTAGTCTCGAACGTAGGAGCTGGGTACCAAACCAGGCACTGTGACAGCCTTCGGCGACAAGTTCCAGCCGATCAACCTCCTAGCCTCGGCCGAGTCCACCCTCATGGCAGTCTCCGGCCACTTCACAGCCTCAGACCCATACGGCAGACCAGAAATCATGCCTTAGTCCTCCAGAGTGACTCCCACCTCACCAAAAGGCATGTGAAAAATGGAAGTCGTATCCCAGAATCAGTCCAAGAAAGCGCGGACCAGGCTAAGGTTAGCCCGCAGCTTCCTCTTCGCGATATCCCTCCAGGCCTGCACCAAGGCACCAAACGCTCCACGATCGATCATGGTGCGCTCCTCTGCCGACAGCCGCTCGTAGCGCTCCATCGCTGTCATGTAACCCGAGAAAGACCTGATGTTCCCGGCCTCCTATTGTGATTTGAAACAAAAGCTATCTTTAGTTTTGAATGAAAATTGGAAGAGATATGAACAAATGAATGAAAGAAGATGAGTGATGAGTAGTGAATTCCTATTTACCAAGCTCTTCACCGTCCTGTAGGACAAGTGACCCTCTGCAGCCCAAAGATGGTGCCTACTCTCCCAGGTCTCAGCCCACACGGAAGCTCCCCTCAGCTGACGACCTCCTCGTCCAACGCTGGCCCGTCTCGGGGCCTCCTCCTCCTCAACAGCCTCCTCCTCGTGGACCTCGTCCCCGGCAGCCATCACCGCAGCGGTGAAAGCCTGCTCCAAAGCCTCCTCGATCACGGCAGAGTATATCTCCATGGGAGCTCTCCCAGAAGTAGAAGCCTCATCACCTGCAATATTAAAAGCAAATTTAGGCCGCGTCACGTGATGGCGCGCCTTAGTTAAGGGATTTTCGAGCCTTCGGAAACCCTGAAATTGCTCTTTTCTCGCCATCTTTGGCCATATTCTCACAAACCCGATCACTCAAGTGGTAATTAGGGTCAAGTCAGGCCTAATTTGAAGCCTATTTCCGGGTTCGAGCCGAAATTTCGGCAGCATTTCGTTATAACGGCATTTATGCCCTAGAAAAGTGTCCTGAAAAAGCTGTCACGAACCAAAATTCCGAGATGATAGGAAGTTTACCCATCATCCAAGGATCTCAAATATCAAGTTTCATCGCAAATGGACAATCCTAAGGCTATTTTCGAAGCAATTTACGGTTTAGCTGTGAAACCGTCTCAATTTCACTCAAATGCTCAAAACTCAACGAAAATTCGAAACAAATACATGGTTATGTTCCTTATATTACCAATTATCCGTTTCTAATACCAATTTCGCAAGGCAAATCCATTTGGGGGAAAAGCCCCAAATTTTCGAATTAATTGGGTTGAAAACCCTACTTTTTTCGATCCAAATTGAGCAAATATAGAAGATTAATGCAAGAATGAGACACATACCTCGATTAGTCATGATTAATGAAAGCTTTCGGATCAAACCTTGGCGGAAATGGTTAGGATTTGAGAGAGTATTGTGTGATTTGTGTTTCGAAACAATTGAAACAATCCCTCTGTTTATCGCGTTTTTACGCAGAAAATACACCCTTGGGAACAGACGCAGCAGGCGCTGTGCCTCTTCCAAGCGACGCAGCTCTTGCTGCGCCTCTTCCTAGCGTTCCCTCCATACGAGTTTTTCAAAAATTCGTTATGAGTTCGTTATTTGTGGGCCCATCTTTGGTGCGCCTCTTCCCCGATGCTATTTTATCTTTTTGGTCCATTTGACGATTATCTTTCGTTCCGGCCCGCATTTCTAGGCCAACAACAGACTATTACACGTTACTTATTGCTTCCAAGACTTTGCTTGTCACAACGAGCAGATATTTCTTCACAGGTGTTTCGACACGCCTTCATTATATTTCCCCAACGAGAGTAAGCGGATAGACTTTCCCTCTCGAGACATGGAGATTAGTTCCCGATTATGTTCCCCAACGAGAGTAAGCATATAGACTTTCCCTCTCGAGACATGGAGATCAACATCAGCCCCTATTTCTTCCGAAGTTTGTTTGAAGCTGAACACGAACAGATTTCTCCCAGCAGTTCCCGCCTGTGTCCTGCTACTCACAGTATTTCTTGTTTCCCCTCGGAGTGCGATAAAGATGTCGTTCTCCATAAGTTCCCAAACCAGTAGAGTTCCTACACTCGAGCCTTATTTACCCTTTAGTTTAAACTTATATTCGGGCCTCCTTCCCGCCAATGATTTCCTTTAGGGCCCCATACCCTAGCACCAATCCTTATATATCTTTTAGGTCTCACCCTTAGCTCCTATGCACCACCGGAAGCATCTTGAGGAAGAAGTCTCAGGTATGGTCTCTTCTTATGGCTGGCGAGCCTCCTTACGTAGTCTAATGGACTTTAAACAACCCTCCCCGATAGTCGACATACTCTAAAATGTTCCCAACGACATGTCCTTCGCTCAGACCCCTTGAGCCGCCTCGCGTCGCCATAGTTGTCAGGTTGTAATCTTCGATTGACCTGATGGCTATACTTTGACTTTCGTCTTGTCCAAGCCTCAGTCAAAGTGGGGGCTCTTTAGATACCTTATTTCTGCAACAATCGCAAGCCACCCGGTGATGATTGGGCCGCATGTTTGGTACGCGGAACGGTTTGTGACAGTTCGTAAGTTTATCGTCAAATGATTGCTCAAACATTAATGTCTACCTCTTAGTTGTCATCTACGTGCCGATACGGTCGTTTTGACAGTAATTAGAGTACATTTGGAGTCCGGGCCTAAAACCGTCTTCATTTTCTGATAACCGTTAAATCCCGAGTCAGAATGTTCTGGAATGTTCCGGATATTTCTATTCCATATTTTATAAATATTTCACAATCTTTATCCTTTGGTAAACAATTTCCCGTAATATTCATACAAAATATTAAGGAAAACCAAAATATTCCGTCCTACCATAACTTAAACACGGAAATCTTTCTTCCGCAGGAGGAAACCACTTGGGAACAGACGCAGCAGGTGTTGCGCCTCTTCCAAGAGACACAGTGGCTGCTGCGCCTCTTCCCAGGTCTTTTTCTGCGTAATTTTCGTATCTTTTTTATATCTTTCCGAGATTCACTTCCAAAGACTCTCCGAAACCCTAATTCCTTCACGTGATTAGTATAAATAGGAGCCTTCGCTCCTCATATTTCTCACGCGAGTGTCCGCCCTTCTCTTCTCCCTTTGCATTCTAGACCTTTGTTCTTACTTTTTGGCATCTACGTGCTTGAACATTCGACCACGTAAGCTCGGATCCTTCTGAGTACCAGCCCCATTTGCATGACCGACCAATTTGACCAACTCCACAATCAATCAACTTAATTAATCTAATCATTTTCCTCTTACGAGGGCACTTTCATATTTGCATTATAGTTCGAGTCGAACATCGCTAATCGATAACTTAGTCCTTCTCGTTTCATCAAACATGTAAGTCTGAGGGTGTAAATCTCTCTTTTATTATTGTTCTTTACTTTTGTATCATCATTATTGTAAGGTTTATGTCGAAAATACTTATTAAAACCGATTTCTAAAACCGTACTTTAAAATCTCTTTTTTGCGGATTTCCAGAAGACAGACCGTTGAGAACGGACGCAGCAACTGTTGCGCCTCTTAGAAGGAGCGCAGTGCCTGCTGCGCCTCTTTGTGAGGCTGCCGCAGTTCCTGCTTCCTTTCTTCTTCCTCCGTCCTCTGTAATTCGTTCGTTTTTTTTTGTTTTTTTTGTTTCCTGTTAATTCTTTGACATAATAGCTTATCATCTCACATGTATATTAATCATCATCATTAACATGTTTAACTCGTCATTAAATTCGACTTAAATCCCTTATAATCTCATATTTGCGGGTTTTCGTCATTAAATTCAATCCGGGTTGTAGGAATTCGATTTGTTCATATCGGGTTTCTGGAATTCGATCCTTGATATATTTTCCACCTGTTATTCATGATATTCGTCATTAATTTGTCATTAATTCATCATGTTTAGTCTATTTTGTTCACTCATGTCACTAATCAATCATTCTTCCATGTAAATAATCTGTTTGCATCCGTCTCATCCATGTTTTGTTGCTTTTATGACTATAAATCACATGTAAATAACCTGATAATCACTTTCATCCGAGTAAATATCGTAATCAATCCTTAAATTAACCAATTAATATTAACGATTTGCAGTTCCGGCTTCACAGCCAGAACTCACCCTTGGAATGACGCAGGCGCCTGCCGCGCTCTTCCGAGGGCGCATCTCCCGTGCTGCTGTTCCAGGTTGAGTTCTGTCTCTGAACTCCATTGTTGCCTGACGTAGTGTAATTAGCTTACGCATAATGGACTATTAATCGTATTATCACCTTCTGATTTGTTCGTTATTTCTCTCTTTTATTCGTTTTCTCAAATTATCCGTTTTAAAGGTATTTTCGACATAAATCGCTTAATCCATTGTAATTATTGTAATTTTCATTTTTGTAATTTTATTTTATTGTATTTATCATATTTCTTGTATCATTTGTATGTTTTCACATGTAATTGAGCATTAAATCCTACTTCGACATTAATTGTATGTTAAATTACGTGTCCACCGACTTAGTATTAATTCTCACATGTTAGGATTAAAACTTGGATGTTGCATTGCATGCATATAATCGACGATATATCGAGTATAGACAATTTCCCTAATCATTAGTAGAGGCCGCTATCGAGGCGGGCGGGATTAGGCGTTCGATCAAAAGAGCTTCCTAATACGTACCCTCACCCCTTACTTCAGATCTCTGTGAACACCCGTGTTCATTGGCATCCACGAGAGTCATACTAGACATAGAATGCTAAGGGTAACGATTGCTTGTTGTTCATGTCTCTACTTTGTGTCTTGACATGGCACGAGGTATTCGAACGGTTCCAATTTCCCATAAAAATTGGTGGCGACTCCAACAAAATGCAAACGCTTGTTCTCTTCCTCCCAAGCGCCCCCGTGGGCCCCCGCTGTCCACAACCTTCATCATCATCAACATTGGCTTCATCAAACCCATCAATCTCCTCAAACATGGCCAACGACTCAGGGTCCTGAACTCGACCCCCAGGGCCTCTAGCACGACCAGCACGTCTACCACGGCCTCTAGTACGGCCACCTCCAGGAAAAGCTGCTGCAGCAGAAGTAGAAGCTGCAAACTGGCCAAATGGCCCTCTCTGCAAAATAGGAACACCAACATCCTCTGGAAAAACACTGGTAGGCTGGTGAGGACGAACAGGAGTGTAAAAGGAGCGACCCAGGGCACCATACTCCGTACTAAACTGCCCAACCTCTACAGGGGTCACACCGTAAAGGTGAAAAACACGACTGTCGTCACCAGGTGTGGTGTAGTAACTCGGAGAAGTACCCGTGTACTAACCCTCCCCAGAAAGAGTAACGACCTCCATTTGCTCCCATAAACGCCGCTGAGTCAGAGCGGTGTTGATACCCTCATGGACCCTCACCTCTCTCAAGCACTGGGTCAAAGTGATAACCATAGGAGGGAAAGGATGTAGAAGAAGGAGGAGGAGGAGGACGAGGCTGGTAAGAACCAGACAAGTGAGTGGCAGGCTGACAACGTCTCCGACGCCCACCAGTAGTAGCAGTAGTACTAGAACCAGGTAAAGTAACCAGAAGCTCATCTGGAATCAGATAGGTGACAGAGGCAGGTCTCAATCTAGCCTCACTCTCTTGAAGAGGTGCAATAGCCGGCAAATGATCATTAGGCAAAAGCATATAAAACTGACCACGCACTTTCCAATAGTGATCTGTCCCACCCCGAATGTCAAGGTAAGAAATGCCATAGTGTAGATAATCATCATCTACCAATGGCTCAGGGTCCTCCATAGGCTCATAGGGATCATTTCCCTCAAAATCGCATAGGACCCTAGCAATCCTAGTAACAATGGCACCGCAATCCAAATCTGCATATCTCCCAGTCATGCGGTCAAGGGCGTGGCAAACGAGTGCAGGGGAGAAAACTAGAAAGTAGCTTCCTGAAAGGGGTTAAGGTAGCTAGCCAAAATAAAGACCTCTAAAGAAGAGGCCTTACTCCTATCATGTCTCCCATATAACAGATAACTCAAATACCGCAAGAAAAGCCTAAGACCAACATGCTGGACGTCAAGTAAAGACATGCAACTCACGTCTGCATCCGCAAAACCCGTAAACAATGGAAAATATCGGACGGCAGAGAACCCAGTACCATTATACAAGTCACCAGTAGTATGCTTATCAATGCCTAATATCTCATAAAGACGGTCAAAAGTTAAAGACCGTTCAACATTAAGAAACCGGAAACGGATTAAATGGTCCACCGGAAAATAAGCATAAGAACTCAAAAACTCAAGAGTCAAGGCACGATATGATAGTTCGTGCATAAGAAAAAGACCCTGAAACCCAATCTCAACAAACATGCCAAACATTATCTCATCAATCTTTAAAGTTCGCAAAATTTTGCGATCAACTCACCGAGTAGGATGCATAGCCTTAGACATCAATACCACGAATTTGTCTCGCTGTTCTTTGTCCCGAAATTCAATAAAAGGTAACTCGTCTATCGGTAGTAATTCATCTTCCTCCTCGGAAGATACTACCACCTTCGGCTGACGTACGGGAGCGCGCCTCTCCCGTGACCTTTTTTGACCTTGTCCACTAGTTGACATACCTGCAAAAAAAAACAAGTATACAATCACAAACCAAATTAATTGCCCAAAACAGTCCACGTTTTGTAGACTAAATGAGTCGAAAAATTCGATTTTGAGGCCGAAGATCACACATAAACCATATAAAAGGCAAGGGGATTCCAATTATATAACAATTAGTGAAGATTCCAAGCATAAGAACACAATTTCTAACCAATTTAATGCGAAAATTGAACCCGGATTTGAAGAACCCTAATTCCCAAATTAGCAAATTAGGCATTTAATTCAACAAATAAAGGGCTAATAAGCAAGGAAATAGCAATTGTATAGGAGTAATTGAAGATTCAAGGCAATAAACACAAGATTTGAGCATAAAAAATCAGAAATTTTGGACCAACAAATGAAAAATCGGGACTTAATTGAGCAATAAAGGCAATGAAATTCACAAATAAACACAAAGGAGTGATTTAAATCACTAGAAAACAAGATAGCACAGATTATATTGAAGATTTGATGATGATAGGGAAGTATTTGAGAGAAAAGGATGAAGAACAATGCTTAGAATGAACAAACAAGGTGACGAAATGAGGAATGAATAACAAATAATATGAGAAAAAAAGGAGAAACCGCCGGTTCAAAACGCGGAACCGGGTTCGCAGTTGGTTCCTCGATCGAGCCAACGTGCACTCGATCGAGCCACCAAATTTCAAACATGGCAACTTTCGACATTTTAAAATTTTAAATACTCCGTTGGTTCCTCGCTCGAGTCTGAACGACACTTGATCGAGCATGTTGGTTCCTCGATCGAGCCTGCTTGCACTCGATCGAGGAACTTGTTGACTGCCTCCTTTTTCGTTTGAATGATAACATATAGCTTGAAAATCCGTCATTCACTGCAAAATACTTGAAACACATTAAATTCCATCATCCTCACGTCTCTCAAAATTCATGAAAAAGCTTAAAGTTCTAAATTACAAATTCCGAGCTGCCTCTCGGTAGTGCTGGTTTAAGTGGTCCCGCTCGACCGTATTACCTCATCAGTGAGAGGAATCAATGGCAAAGAGGTCAACGACCTCTATTACCCCAATATGAGCACCTTCATAGTAAATTTTCAATCGTTGCCCATTCACTTTGAAAGTCTCACCTTTGTCAGTTTACAGTGTAACTGACCCAAATTTGTTCACTTCAACAACAGTGAACGGTCCAGACCATCTACTCCTTAGCTTACCTGGGAACAAATGCAAACGAGATTTAAATAGCAATACCTTTTCACCGACATGAAATTCCCTTTACAAAATATGCTTATTATGCCACTTCTTCGTTCGTTCTTTGTATACTTGAGCGCTATCATATGCATGCAGTCGAAACTCATCAAGCTCATTCAACTGCATCAGTCTTCTCTTACCCGCCAGTGAGGGATCCATATTGAGCTCCTTTATGGCCCACATAGCCTTCTACACAAGCTCCACAGTTAAATGGCAAGATTTGCCATAGACTAAACGGTAAGGTGATGCTCCAATCGGCGTCTTGTATGCAGTACGGTAAGCCCACAAGGTGTCATCAAGCTTTCGACTCCAATATTTTCTATTCTTGCTCACTACCTTGTTCAAGATTTGTTTCAATTCTCTGTTGGAAATCTCCGCTTGTTCACTGGTTTGAGCATGATACGCCAATCCTCTACGGTGCGTAACGCCATGTTTCTTTAATAAAGAATTAAGATGACGCTCGTTGAAATGCTTTCATCCATCACTAATCACCGCGCGAGGCACTCCAGACCGTGGAAAGATAATCTTCTGAAACAACTTAACAACAAATTTAGCATCATAAGTGGGGGTGGCAATTGCCTCCACCCATTTAGAAACATAATATACAACTACTAGTATATATTGATTCCCATGAGAAGTAGGGAATGGCCCTTGGTAATCAATGCCCCAAACATAAAAAATCTCCACCTCTGAGATACCAGTTGGAGGCATCTCATGCCTTTGCAAAACATTACCTGTTCTCTGACACGCATCACAAGAACAGACAAAAGTAGTAGCATCTTTAAAGATAGTAGGCCAAAAGAAACCCGATTGCATTACCTTAGCAAATGTCTTAGAAGGACCATATGACCACCATAAGAAGAGAGTGATAATGAGAGAGGATGGCACGTACCTCACCCTCTGGAATACATCGTCTATAAATACCGTCTGCGCACTCCCGGAACAAATATGGATCATCCCAGAAATACCGCTTCACATCATGCATAAATCTCTTCTTTTGCTGATAAGACAAGCCAAAAGGAAGCATACCTCCTACCAAATAATTGGCATAATCTGCAAACCATGGGGTGTTTGCAGCTACAGCTAGAAGATGGTCATCTGGAAACGAGTCATCAATGGGCAAAATCTCTCTTTCTGCAAATCTCAATCTAGACAAGTGATTTGCAACAACATTCTCAGCACCAGACTTATCATGTTTCTAAATCAAATTCTTGCAATAATAAAATCCATCTAATAAGTCGTGGATTAGCTTCTTGTTTAGTGAAAAGATACTTTAATGCTGCATGGTCAGTATGAACAATAACTTTAGAACCAACAAGATATGCTCTAAATTTGTCTAAAGAATAGACAATTGCAAGAAGCTCCTTCTCCGTGGTAGCATAGTTAATCTACGCATCATCAAGAGTCTTACTTGCATAGTAAATAGCATGCAACACCTTATCTTTTCTTTGCCCCAAAACAGCTCCAGTTGCATAGTCACTGGCGTCGCACATAATCTCAAAAGGAAGGCTCAAATCCGGAGATCGGATTATGGGAGCTGAGATAAGAGCTTGTTTAATCTTGTCAAAAGATTTAACACACTCATTAGTAAACACAAAAGGTGTATCTTTATGAAGCAGCCGAGTTAGAGGTTGAGCAATTTTAGAGAAATCCTTAATAAAGCGGCGATAGAACTCTGCATGACCAAGAAAACTACGCACACTTTTAACATTAGCCGGGTACGGGAGTTGCTCAATTACCTCTCCACTTGGATACCTTTACCTGACACCAAATGACCGAGTACCACCTCTTCAGTGACCATGAAGTGGCACTTCTCCCAATTAAGCACAAGATTGCTCTCCTCACAACGCTGCAAAACTTTAGTCAAGTTTCTCAAGCAAATATCAAAGTCAGTACCATAAACGCTGAAATCATCCATAAAGACTTCCATAATAAACTCTATGTAATCAGAAAATATGGCCATCATACACCGTTGAAAGGTAGCTGGGGCATTACATAAACCAAAGGGCATCCTCCTATAAGCAAATACACCATAAGGACATGTGAAAGTAGTCTTTTCCTAGTCGTCAGGGTGAATGGGTATCTGAAAGAAACTGGAGTAGCCATCTAGGTAACAGAAATAACTATGGCATGCTAATCTCTCTAATATTTGGTCAATATAAGGAAGTGGGAAATGCTCTTTCTTAGTAGTTGTGTTCAACTTCCTATAATCAATACACATCCTCCAACCTGTAACAAGTCTAGTAGCAATTAATTCATTTTTATCGTTCTTTACTACTGTAGTACCTCCCTTCTTGGGTACAACTTGGACAGGACTGACCCATTTAGAATCAGAGATAGAGAAAATATTGCCAGCATCAAGTAGTTTTTGTACCTCTTTCCTTACCACCTCCTGCATTGGATGATTTATTCGTCTCTGACCCTGTGCACTAGGCTTGTGGCCTTCTTCCAAGTGAATACGATGCATACAAAAGTCAGGACTAATGCCTTGTAAGTCATCAATGCTATACCCAATGGCCTTTTTATGAGTTCTCAAAATAGTTAACAAAGCAGAAAGTTGACCTTCAGTTAGGCTAGCATTGACAATTACTGGGTTCATTTCACAGTCATCAAGAAATTCATATTTAAGATGAGAGGGAAGGGGTTTTAGTTCAGGTTTCTTTACCTCAGTTACCTTAGGTGCGATACCCAAACTGTATACCTTTTGGTGGGGGCATTTCTCTCCAGTTGGCAGCCTCTCGATCTCATGAACTTCTAGACTTCATGAACCCGTCTGAGCAGCTGAATCAGAAACAAGGGCAATCTCCAGAGGATCCCTGTTTAAACACATAGAAAGACACTCATCAATAGTAAAATCAACAACATCAATACAATGACAAGTTTCTTCTATCATGGGATATTTTAACGCTTTTTCTAAGTTAAAATCAATAGTATCATCCCCCACAGCTAAAGTCAGTCTCCCTTGCCTAACATCTATAACCGCCCCCACTGTGTGAAGGAATGGTCTACCCAAAATGATAGGAATTTGGTTGTCCTCGGCCATGTCTAAGACAACAAAATCTACGGGAATGAAGAATTTCCAAATTCAAACGGGAACATCCTCCAACACCCCCAGTGGGTGCTTAACAGATCTATCAGCCATCTGCAAAGTCATATTAGTAACAGTCATTTGACCCATATTTAATTTCTTACAAATAGAATAAGGCATGACACTAACGCTAGCTCCTATATCGCAAAGAGTTTTACTAATAGCAAGATGACCAATGTGACAAGGGATAGAAAAACTCCCTGGATCCTTTAGCTTAGGTGGTGAATTAACTTGCAACATGGCGCTGCACTTTTGAGTGTAAGCAATGGTTTCCACCGCGTCAAAGGATCGTTTCCTTGTCAAAATCTCCTTCATGAACTTTTCATAAGCCGACACTTGAGTAATTAACTCAGTAAAAGGAACACTTGCCTGTAAGTTCTTCACTACCTCCATAAACTTACCAAACTGCTTGTCCAGCTTAGACTTTTTGATTACAATGAGAAAAAGGTAGTGCAATAGTAATCGGCTCGGCTTGCTTGGCTTTAGAATCATACTTTGAAACACCGTCGTTTGCCAGAGAGGATCCTCGGTCGAGTCTTGATGTCTCTCGATCGAGCACGGAAGTTCCTCGATCGAGTCTGCCTGCACTCGATCGAGGAACCTTAGCAGATTCGTCTTTTTGAATTTTTTCGCTTTTATTCTTAGCTCGTGTTTCAACTTCGTCAGCTTCTTTTTCATCATCATTTAGCTCCAAATTACCCAATATTTTAGGATGCATATAAGGTACGTAATTATCATCAGTGGGCAATTCTTCATCATGGCTTTGCAGCTCCGGATTTGCATATGTTGTACCGCTCCTCAATTGAATGACATTAGCTTGCTCGTGAGCTTCTTTACCTTGAGGAGGAAGACCTCCGGGCTGTTTTGAGGGATTTTGAATTGCCATCTGAGCCACCTGAGTATCCAGCATCTTATTATGGGCAATCAGCTCAGAAATTTGAGCCGTCTGCTTTTGCTGCATTGACAAAGTCTGTTGCAAAAGATTGCGCAATTCTGCCATCTTACTGTTTGGAGCTTGTTGAGGAGTTTGTTGAAGAGGTTGTTGATATTGATTGTTAAACTGCTGACCTCCTTGATTTTGCCTTTGATATCCTCCTTGTGGGTGATTACCACGATTGTTGGGAGGGATATAAGTATTCTTTTGTGGTTGTTGCTGTTGTGGATTTTGCACATTCTGACTAGACCATTGAAGGAAAGGGTGCTCCTTCGTTCTTTCATTGTAAAAGTTGGAGAAAGGTGTGCCTTGTGTACCTTGTCTGTAAGACTGAAAAGCATTAACCTGCTCCAATGTGCTCAAACACTCAGTTGCATTGTGACCATCTAATCCACATCTAGCACAAGACTCCTCTTGTTGTTGACTCATAGCATGAACTCTCTCTCTACTTCCCAATGATTGGGTAGTCTTCATTTCAGCAATTTGGGCAGAAAGAGCCTCCAGTTGTGCAGCAATACCACTATCTCCCCCACTTCCACGGACACTTCCCCTTGGATTTTCTTACTTTGCAGTATGAGTAGAAATCCGATCAATTAATTTCCTTGCGCCATCAGATGTAGTGTTGTCCTGAAATCTCCCATTAGCTGAAGAATCCAATAAGGCACGGTGATCATCATATAACCCATTATAAAATTGGTTACAAAGAAACCACTTCTCAAAACCATGATGGGGGACTGAACGCACTAGTCTCTTGAAGCGAACCCATGCTTCATTCAAATCTTCTGTGGCCGTCTGCTTGAAGCTAGTAATCTGATTTCTCAAAGCATTGGTCTTCTGTGGTGGAAACTACCTCTTATAGAAAGCAAGAGCTAGAGTATTCCAGTCAGTTACTCCCTGATCAGCCATATCTAAGTCTCTCAACCATTCTGCAGCTCCATCCTTCAGAGAAAAGGGAAAGAGCATCTGCTTTACCTGATCTTGTGTCACTCCAGCTGTTAAAGGGATAGAACAGCAATAAGTGACAAATTTCTCCATATGTGTCGCAGGATCCTCAGCAGCTGCCCCTCCAAATAAATTCCACTCCACCAAGTTGATGTAAGATGGACGAATTTCAAAGGTGCCATTATCAGTTGTAGGAAGCTTGAATCCTTTTGGGATAGAAGCCAAGGTGGGCTCAGAGTGACTAGCTAGAGTAGGCATGATGATAATCTCAGGAATATGAACTTCAACCGGAATTTCAAAGTCGGAAATTTCGTCCTCTTCGTAGGACTGATCGTCCGAATTAATTGAATGCTCCGTCTCGATGTCAAGTCACTCAAGTCTTCTACTTGACCCACTCTTTCTGAAATTTTCGTCTGTAGCAAAAAGTCTTCTCTAGTTCGGGATCTAACGGAAGAATCTCGGACCTAGTTGACCTGGGCATACACGAAACTAACAAGAAAAGTGTGAGAACGGTCTTAAGGAACTAGGTTCCCTGAGACAAAAAAAAAGACAAAATAAACAGAAACAAACAAGACAATTGTTGCCTCCCCGGCAACGGCGCCAAATTTGATAAGGCTGAAGTCGTATCACCAATATCAAAATAAATCTATCACGGTACTAACAAAATAGCTAGCGGTAAGATAGGTATCGAATACAAAGGGAGGCGGTAATAATCAGTTTTCTAATATTTAGATCGTCTAAAGGTAACCGTTTTCTTGGGGGTTTTGGTTTGTTTGTTATCTATCAACTAATAACGAGTAAATAAATGGTTTATAACAATAATGTTAAAGGTCTAGGATTTTCGGTTCACTAGGTCAATTATATGGGGTTTCTTAATCAATTGCTAGGTCAATCAAATTATCTAAGGTCATAAGATTGATTAATTCTGTTTATGTCCTTTAGATCAAATCTAACATGCAATCTCTATTATTAGACACAATCTATTTGATTATCGCAGCCTATATTAATTCTAACCCTGTCGGTGGAAGTATTAATTCGCTACACTAGTTATCAATTCAGGCCTAAATCAAATAACTAGTATAAGAACAATAATCAAACGATAATTCATGCGATGTTACTAGCAATCAATTAATATTCCCCTTTCTAATTTACCTAGATCTCCTTCATCCTAGATGAGAGATTTAGCTACTCATATTAGATCTAACAATAACAATAGTTATAATTGAAAGCATGATTAAAGATATGTAATGAGTATAAGTAATTAAAAGCATAAAACTTGAATGGATTAATCAATGAAGAATGATTAGTACCATAGTAATTAACAATGAAAGATTAAGAAGCAAGTATCAAAGCTAAAACCAATTTTCCAGCCGCCTCAAAGTAGAATAAAGCGTAACCTAATGAATTCTACGAGTTTAGAATTTATATTACAAAATAAGTGTTTTAGGAAATTACGGAAATTAATCCGGCATAAAGGATCCTCGATCGAGCCTAAGGTCACTCGATCGAGGACGATTACTCGATCGAGCCTCAGTGCACTCGATCGAGGAACCAGCTTTACAGCTTGTTCTCGTCTTTCCTTCACTTCTCATCTTCAAGTTCCCTCGTTTCTCGTGCCACGCTTTGTGTATTCCACTATGCCATATCCGCAATGCTCATCTTAGCTCGATTCACCTCGTAATGCGTCATTTCTGCATTAAAAAATAAAATAGCGGCAGTATCGACAATTCACTATAAAAGGGCATATAAATGGCATAAAGGCAAATGCTATGAAAGGAGTTATAAAAGTGCATATAAAAGTGATACATCAATGACGGTACCAAACAATGTGTAAGGCTTGTGTTTACGATCGGTAGGTCGTAAACACGTGTTGGTTTGTGACTTGAGAAGTCGAGTCTAGAATTTTAAGAGAGAGGTGAGGGGGCGGACACTCGCTTAACTCTCAAATGGTGGCATTTGAGGGGTATTTATAGGAAAATGGATGGTTGTGTGCGTTTTGAGCGATGTGGCCGCATGGGCTGCTCAAAGAGGTGCGAGCCATTTCGCACGTCTTCGGTTGTCTTGTCGCTATCACGCAAGTGTAATCATGATTTGTTCTATCCTAGGATTTGGATGAACTTGATTTGTACTTGACCATTAAGGATTCCGGGAAACCTTAACATGGAAGTATTTGAAAAGTTTGTTTTTTGTGTTTGACTCGGTTTGACTCGTTGTTGGAGTCGGGATTTGAATTTTGAGTCGGTTTTTGGTCTGGTGTTGGTTTTGACTCTAATTAGTGTTATTGTGACCCCGTCGTCATGCATTAAACACTCTAGGAACTTTTCAAAAGTTTTAAAATGTTTTATTTTCGAAATCGTTTTAAGTTTTCCGACGTATAGTTGTACAAAACTATCAATCAAACGCTGTGATTCCTAAGCATGTTGTAGTCCGATAATCATCGGGTGTTTGTTGGAGTCTCAGCAGATACTGGGTATCTACAAGAAGCAAACACGAGTTGCCCATGTATGATTGCTAGGAAGTCTCAAAGTACTACCCGACAGAATTTTTCCCTTACATATCTGTCAGTGATGACGGCTGCCCTGTATACCGTCGAAGAAAAGATGGTAGAGAAGATGAGAAGAACAAGCATACGCTTGATAATAGATCAGTGGTCCCTCACAACGTAGACCTATTAGTGCAATACCAAGCACACTTGAACGTGGAATGGTGTAACAAACACAGATCCGTCAAATATTTATTCAAGTATATGTCTAAAGGACCGAATAGCGCCCATGCAAGTGTGCAAGAAGTCCGTCGTCATGAAAATGATGGAAATGTGAATGCACATCCGGTTGATGAAATTGAAACATTCCATAAATGCAGATATATATATGTCAGCATCTAAAGCGTGTTGGCAGGTATTTGCATTTGAGATTCAATATAAGCAACCGCCCATGCAGCGCTTGATGTATCACTTAGAAGCCGAGCAAGATGTCTTCTTTGATGATTCAGCGGCGCCCGATGACGTCCTAAACAGAGTGGGAGATGCAAGAACTACCCTTACCTAGTGGATGACTACAAACCAAAAACATGAGGATGCATGCCTGTTAACATACGCTGAATTCCCGACTAAATGGGTTTGGGACAATGACGAAAAAATATGGACAAGACGGAAAAATGGATTCAAAATCGGAAGGATATACTTTACTAATCCAAATTCCAGAGAGTCGTATTACTTATAGCTACTACTGAACATTTTCAAGGGGGCAAAATGTTTCGCAGATCTTCGCACTGTTGATAAAGTCATTCACCCTACATATAAGTCAGCTTGCAATGCTCTTGGCCTATTAGACGGAGACGGTGAAAGGCATGTTGCCTTGAATGAAACAACCAGTTGGGTAACTGCTCAACAACTACGAGAAATGTTTGTAACATTGCTATTATTCTGTGAGGTGGCAGACCCAAAGAATTTTTGGCTCGCACATTGGAAATATTTGTCAGACGACATTCTACCTAGACAACAAAGGTGCCTTGGGTACAGAGATGTGAAACTGAATGATGAACAAATTCAAAACTACGCTCTGTTGGAACTTGAAATCATTCTCAACAGAAGTGGTCGTAGCTTAAAACAATATGCAGACTTTCCAACTCCGGATAAATCCTTGATAAAGAACATTGGGAATAGGCTACTACTGGAGGAAGAAAATTACGATGCAGAGGAAATGGCAGTATAAGCTGAACAACTTGAAACTGGGTTGAATGCTGATCAAAGAAAAATGTACGACAGTGTCTTAAATGGAGTTCACCAAAAAATTGGTGGCCTCTTCTTCGTGTATGGAAGCGGAGGTACAGGGAAGACATACCTTTGGGGAGCACTCATATCCAGGATACGATCTGAAGAACTTATTGTTCTTGCAGTAGCCTCCTCTGGAATTGCAGCATTACTGTTGATATCCGGTAGGACAGCCCACACTAGGTTCGTAATACCAATAAAACTAACCGACACAACAAGTTGGGGAATAGAACAAAGAACAGATCTCACACACTTGATTAGAGAAGCTTCTCTGATTATATGGGACGAGGCACCAATGGTTCACCGTCATGCTTTTGAGGCTGTTGACAAAGCCTTCCATGATATCATGCAGCTTGATGACCCCGAGGCGAAGAAGAAAGTCTTTGGAGTTAAGACCGTTGTGCTAGGTGGAGAGTTCAGACAAATACTCCCAGTTATTCCAGGGAAGAGACGGGCAGACGTAGTGGATGCTTCATTTAGAAAATCAGCACAGATATGGCCACACTGTGTGGTCCTAAGCTCCAAAAGAATATTAGACATATGAAAAACCAAGAAAATAATGAGGTTGCAGAGTTAGAAGATTTTGCAAAGTGGGTTCTTGATATTGGGGATGGTAATATTCCGGCAAATGCAAAGGAAGGAGAGGAAGAGAAAACATGGATTGAAATACCAAGAGATATGTTACTACCGACTTCAAATGATCCCATCGGTACAGTCGTCAATTCAATTTACCCTGCACTCCTTAACAACTAGACAAACCCTAATTATTTGCAAGGCAAAGCAATTCTGGCTTCCAAAAACGAGTTGGTCGATGAGATTAACCGATATATTCTCCGGCTCATACTAGGTGACGAGGTAATTGAAAAAAGTGCGGATAGAATTTGTCCACTCACTAACGGAGGGAACATGGAGAATTTATACCCAACAAAATTTCTGAACTGCCTCCGGTTTCAAGGTTTAACAAACCACGAGATACATCTGAAGGTTGGATTCCCAATAATATTGATGAGGAACATAAACCAAGTCAAGGCCAAACATTTGAGCAAGTAAGTGTTTATTTACCTGAACCAGTTTTCAGCCACGGACAACTGTAGTTGCAGTATCACGAGTCACCTCTCTCAAGGGGTTAAAAATATGCATTCCACGAAAGGACTTGGAAAGGAGCGAAGAGGAAACCAAAAATGTGATATACAAAAAATATTTGATGAACTCTGAACATATAACAACCCAGTGAACACCGTTTTCAGATTTAGCACAAGGCTATAATCCCGTGTGTGAAAAAAAAGAGGTATTAGCATGCTGCTTCAAATCCTACAGGTAACATTTACTTTTCTTTTGATCTGACTCCTTATAGGCCGTAAATTGAAAACAAAAATGATAGAGCGCCATTGGATTGCTATCAAGTGAATTAAGCATAAAGCAGATCATATATACTCTTAATTTTAAAAATAGACGCCATATACTACGTATTATACAATGACAAATGTAAGAAAGAACATCAAACATTAGAATTGAGTAAGTATTTCAAGTTATAATAACAATTTAATTATAAATTATGTCTAATGCAGTAGTGTCTGAAGAATAGCTCCTCAATCTTCTGCCAACCACAATAATGTATTGATGCCAAATCCACAAAAAGAAATGTCAGATATTACTCCATATATTAACATGGCGTAACTCTTAACCTTAGACTATCTTTCTCGCTAGCTTCAGGGAGATTGGGTTGTAATAACAATGTGTATTTGCAGATCCTTAGCCGTTTTATTTAAAGTAGTCATGTTTTACGCTTTTGGTTTGAAGCAAGAGGCTGAGGAAAGCTTAATTGGTGTGAAGCAGCAGATACCAAGTAGCACTGACCGCAACTAACATCTCTATTAGCTAGGGAGGCTTAGAGGTAATGTTGCCTATGCCGTTACTTAGACAAGACAATAAGTGTTGAATAGAGTAGATCTTGACAAAATAAGGAAGGTAAAGCCTAAACCATCACCACCAAGTTGTGAGTTTACCCTAAAATCACGCTTCCACTACTATCATCTACTCTCATAGGCGTAAGACGCAACATAAATTGATATAGAACAAGTTCTATTGTTGCTGTGGAACGAGTTCTATTGTTGCTGCTGAAAAAAGACCATTCCTCAATCTTAAGATGCCATACATTACCTGACGTTTATGATACTATGTCGCGTAGGTTTGCCTTGCGAAATGATTTAGAAAGAAAATGAGTTTGATAGTTTCCACTCCGGCAAGTCCTAATAGAAATGTATTTAGTAGTCTGATTGCGGGGTTCCACTAAGTGAATTATATATTGGACCGATACAGTAGAACAAAAGCTGATTCGTTTCCAGTAGTATTGGTATTAGACTTGTAACACCCCCATACACCAAGTGCCTTACTGATAGTAGGGTAACCCTTATCAAAAACAATTTATAAATTACCCAATTAAAAAGTAGTATTTAATCGGGGTCGAACACAAAGATGGCGGGGGTTAGATACTTGGTTTGTTTAAGTCTTTAGTTTAGTCAAACAAATGAAAGAGGTTGATTAATTATAAACTAAGATGCAAACAAGTTAAATAAAATTAACCTAAATGGAGTTGTATTCAATTAATGGGAGAACTATAGTCTTCGGGTTCACTTGGGTAGGAGGGCATAAAAAAAGATTAAAACAAGATATGGGTGATGACAATGGTCAAGGAATTAAGACTAATTTCCTAGTCAGCTTAAGTTCATTAACAAGTTGTCACTTAATTAAGATGAACTCAACACTAACATGGCATATAAACCTTCCAATAGCATAAGCACCAAGACAAGTCAAACATGTCAAAGAAAGGTTCAAACTTCCATTCAAACGATTCTACGAACACTTAATATGAATGAGAACAAGACCGACCGATCTACTAATCATAGCATAAAGACCATCCAATAGCATAATGTACCAAGATAAGTTAAACATGTTAATGAAAGACTCAAACTTTCGTTCAAACATTTCATTGAGCACTTCATATGCATGAAAGTAAATACCAAGTAATCACCCAATTCCAAATGTTAATAACCCAATTTTACACCCATTAATGACCCAAGATCACCCTAAACTCTAGATGAGACTAGTCACACATGTTCATGGATGAGAAATCACCAACAATTTCCAACAAAATACAAACAAACATGGTAAACATGATAAAGATTGTAACTTTGGATGAATAATAATTAAACAACATAAGAAATGTAAACTAATGAAGTAAATGTATAAACAAAAGATGAGAATTATACCAACTAAGAGGAAATGAACAAGGTTGGATAATAATGGAAGATGAACTTCTTCTTTCTTCAAATTACAACTCAAATATTAAAATGTATACTATTGAGAAAATGAAGAACTTGGATAAACAAGAGAACAATTGTATTAATTTTTGAGTAAATATTACAACTTGACTAGAGGAAAATTGAAGAGAGGGAATTAAATCTAGGATTCTAAAATATTGAGAGAAAGATGAACTAACTAGTCTAATCTGTAATGATGTCTAAGGTAAGGTCTAATAATAATAGGAGTGAGCATTTTATACTAGTCTAATAATAATACAACTAATACAACTAATAATAATATTAATAATCTAATAATAATAATAATAATCTAATAATAATATTAATATTAATCCTCCCCCTAATTACCAACTACACGATACTTCCACGGTTCCACCCCCTCAAAATGAAAAGAGGAAAGGGGATTAAGTTTATAAAAACGACAAAACAGAACAAAAAGGGCAAAACAACGGATTAATACGCGGCTTTGTTCTCCCAGACGGTCTACCGTCCACCGGTGATAGCACCGGCTGGGAGTCTTCTGGAAGAAAGGAGAGAAATCAATGGTATTCCCAGCCGAGATGGAGAGCGGCAGTCGGTGGCCCGTTTGGGAATACAAAAGTGATGCGTGAAACGGTTGATGTGTTGCACAAGCCGGTTGACCGACCACTGGTGCTAGGCCGGCTGGGAAGAAAATTGGTGATGAATTGAATTATTTATGGTGATGTGAGGTGGTGAACTGGTTGTTGCGATGGCGGCTGAAATGATGATGTCGGGTAGTCGAATGGCGAGTCGAGCAGGAAGGTGGTGATACGAATGGTGGCCTGGTGATGGTGGTGGAAATGAAGGTGAGTTTATGGGTGAATGATGGTTAATGATGGGCGGCTGAGAGGTGGAGGATGATGGGTTGATTGGTGTTGGAGGTTGATGCGGAGGCTGCTGATGTTGTTTGAGGTCGCTGCTGGTGTTTAAATGATTGGACGAATGGATGAGTTGTTGTGGTAGTGATGATATTGAATGATGGAATTGGGTGATGGGGATGGTGATTGAGGTTGTGCGACGGTGGTGGTACGAATGGTGAATGGAGGTGCGGGTTTAATGGTGATGAAGGTTTATTGGTGAGGAGGATGTCGATGTTGTTGCTGGTGATGTGCGAACGGAGGAGAACAGAGGAGATGGAGGAGCAGGGAATGCTCGGTAGTGCGAATGTGATGAAGTGGTGTGTTGGTGGAAGCTTGATGGGTCATGGAGTCAGGTTTTGAGTTGCTGAATCTCGTGATTGAGAATAATAGTTGATGTGTAGGCGCGCAGCAATGGAGTGTGATGGTTGATGATGATGGAGTGATGACGAGGTGGTCGTTAATGGTGGATGTGCCGTTGTTCATGGTGAAGTCGGATTCAGCATTGGGGCGGTGATGAAGCTGCGGGCTGATGGTGTTTGATGAATTGGTGCGTGAATGGTGGTGCAATACTCGGGTTTTGGTTGATGGCAAGTACGTTGTTGGAGGTGCATACGGGTTTAATGGTGGGAGAAGATGAAGTAGCAGGGGATGCTTGACTTTTGTAAAGTCAAAAGTTGACTTGGGGTCTTTGTTGCTTGACTTGTTCACTTTTTATTATAATAAAAACCCGTCTCAACTTGCTTTGCTCTTCAATTATTTCCTTCTCATTATTCCGCCTTGCTTTCTCCTCTTTATTATTCCGCCTCACCTACAAATTATAATTATTAATAATAATAATAATATATAATAAACCGACTAATTATTAAATCTAATTAACACGACTAATTATTATGAACTAGTAATTAAATGAGCTAATTAAACAATTAACGCACACAAAATCGAGTTGAATAAGAGTAAAACTATGGGTAAAATACGACTAAAATGCTACTTATCACTTACCAGGACCACCCAATGCACGGGAACGCTGCCATCTCGGTTACCCGAGGCAATGTGTATCAAAAGGACCATAAAAGAACGTACTTTATTAAATAAGTTTAAAACAATACATGTCCAAACCAAAACTATCAAATGAAAATACAACTGTTCCAAAATGTTAAATCAACTAAAGTAAAAAAATGTTTAAGACACAGCGGAAGACTTCTAGACACCTCGTGGTGACTCAACCCAGCTATCTCATATGCGTCCATCTCATACCTGCTCAAAAACTGCTCACCATCCCCGAATGGACCACCACAGTTTTCAAAACATTTAAACGAGGTCAGTTACTGATTACACAAAATACAATATACAAAATACACATACACATAACCCAAACTCCATCACAACTCCATGCACCTGATTACACACTAAAGTGTGTGTTCTGCCATAATACCCATCGCAACAGATATTCCTCGCCGCCCGTGGGAGGGACCGAAAACGTTCCCACCTAAGCCCCGCTCATCTCATCCGAGCGATAACCCATGTTCCTTAATGTGCACATCCCCTCTCTGGCGGGTTCCACAGAGGGCGAATCAAGAGAGTGAAGCCACTCCCGCAAGTGACTCCACTCAGCCGAGGACGCACCTCGAGAACCACGGACAGTTATACAATCAATTATGCAACAACAACTCCAACAACAAACCAATATGTTATATATCACAATAAACACAATCACCATCACAATTATGTAACCAATAACCGAGTAGGGAAACCCTACCTGAAATAAGCAATCACGATACCGTCACAAGAAGCTAATCAATAATGCTCCTCTACGAAACCTACTCCTATAATCACATAACATACAATTACCATCTAACACAACATTATACTCCAAAAACCCCCCAATCTACCCAATTAGGGTTTTAAACATAACCAACGAAACGATATAGAAACTATACAAGGATCTTACCCTCGACACGACGAACTCAACGGCGTAAAGAACACGACGATCCGATAACCTTAGCCTTTGGGATTTGATAGTAACGCGACGAACGGAGACAACGTAACTTCTTTTCTCTTTGAAAGGTTTTTAGAAAAAGTAAAAGTGATGAATAAAGTGACGGAAACCTTTAAATATGAATCACGCGTTATTAACAAATTCCAGTTGAAACAACCCACAAAACCAACTAACTCAATCGAGTAAGTGACTTACTCGATCGAGTGCCCCTTACTCGATCGAGTGTTCCACATACTCGATCGAGTACCCATCAGGCAGACTACTGTTTTGTATCTAAACATACTTACTCGACAGAGTAAGCCTTACTCAATAGAGTACCCATAGACATAGAATACCGTAGTATTACAGTCTTCTCTCCTTAAAAAGAACTTCGTCCTCGAAGTTCAACCCAAACACAAAAACAAAACATACTAACTCAACCATGACACAACAATGGAACTAAAAATCAAAACAAAACTCCCAACCAAAACTCAAACCGACTCAAAGCAACAACTAACTGTACCAAGACTAACATAAACCATACCCAAACCTTATGCGATCACCTCCTACCCCCCCTAAAATAAACATGCTTACCACACATACCTGAGAAAAAAGAGTCTGATATTGTTCCCGCATGGCCTCTTCCGTCTCTCAAGTATATTTCTCAACCTTATGGTTAGACCATAGCACTACAAAAAGAATTAAAACAGGCGACCGATTTTGGCGACTGAAATCAGTCGCTAAAACCAATTTGGCGACTGAAATCAGTCGCCAAATGTCAGTCGCGGACCTTAGTCGCCTTTTCTAACTTTGGCGACTAAAGTCGGTCGCCAAATTTGGCGACTGCCTAATCAGTCGCCAAATAACAAAAATGGCGACTGAAAAAATAGTCGCCAAATTGGCGACTGATTTTAGGTAGTCGCCAATTTGGCGACTGAATTTCAGTCGCTAAATTTGGTATTAGTCGCCAAATTTGGGTGACGTAGCCACTTTCACTGAAAAAATTTGGCGACTGAATATTGCTTTGGCGACTGAAATTCAGTCGCCATTTTGGCGACTACTCCTAATCAGTAGCCAATTTGGCGACTGAAATTCAGTCGCCAAAACCCTTTTTAGTCGCCAAAGTTGCTGTATGTTTTTGTGGTTTTTTTCGTTTTCAATGCTAGCCAACCTGCATACAACGCCATACATCAACCCAAATTTCATCGCCATACATCCCAAATTTCAACACACACAACACCATACATTTCAACCCAACACCTCCCATTTTCTCAAACTTCATTTCATATATTGAAAATGAAAGTTTTACAAGCTAAGCTATTCTAATGTTCAAGTCTAAAGTTCAAGTTTTACAAGCTTACATGCTAAAATCATCTTACTTGGAAGCCAACACCGGCTCCACTCCCCCCATGTGGACCATGCGGATCATTTGGATCGTAGTTGGGTCTAGGTCCGGGGTTACAACCTTGCCACCAATTCTCAAACATTTCCATTCTTTCCTTCATTTGGCGGAATTCTTCATCACGTTTGGCATCACGTTCATCACGCTCTCTTATTTGACCTTGAAGTTGACTAATAATTCCCGGTTGATACGTGTTCTTTGGGGAATTGTTGAAGTCGATCTCCTACGCGTTTTCTCATAGAAAGCCGGTGTTGAACTTCCGGTACCATACACGTGCCCTTTCTTGAAGCCATCCACCAACTCATACCATATGTCATTATCCGGTCTTTCTGGATTGGCGGCTTTTTCTTGTTCAAATGCTTCCTACAATATTAAACAAATGGTTGTAAGTTAATATGGTAACCACCTTATATACGACAATTTAAAAGAGAATAAATTAACAAAAATAAAGTTTTAGGAAAACTTACATATAATTGCTTGTCTTTTGGCTTAGTCCAACTTCTAACCCTTTTGTGGTCAACCCTGGAATGCGTGTCCATAAACAGTTCCGGTACCGTCGCAATCGGCTTTGACTTCTTCTTTCCTTTCTGAATGAAAAAAAAAACATACATGTTAGAAAATCAACAAAAAATCTAACATAAAATAAACATGTTGCATTGAAAACAAAAAAAAGTGTGAAATAATAGACAAACTTACACCCAATACTTTATCCCAGAACGATCGTGAACCCGCGTAATGAGTAGGCTCGTTCACGACGTCTTCCTTTCCTCCTCTTTTGTTGAGGGATGCTTGCTTAGACTTCTTCTGAAAAGCTTCACTTTTGGTATGCTTTATTAAGCCTTCATACTTGTCACCTACAATTACACATATGAAATCATAACTAATAAGTTACTGATATTATTTATAATATAAGAGAGTATATGCTAATTAATACAAATAACAAAACAAGTTAATTAAATACCTTTCATGTGCTCTGGTTCCTTCGGGCGCCTGATAACCTTCCAGATCACGTCCCGATATCGTCGAGTACCGCGTCATTGTACTGTTACGGACATTACATTCTTGAGACGGTGACCAAGCAAATGATAGCTACAAAAAAAAAGCGACAAAATTTCATATTAGTATAAAATTAATTAAGTATAACCTTGGTTCTTAAAAAATTTATCAAAATTAATTATTTGGTTTCTAAAACAAAGAATTACGGAAAATATATACCCGAAAGTTATTGAACCACGCCTCTTTTTGTGCATTAGAAACTTGTGTCCACGATGTAGGAATTGGACCCACGAAATTAGTCTTCGTGCTTTTCGTGACACCTCGTATCACGCAATCGTCCATAAACCTGCATTTATTTTGAACATGTAAAATTAGAAACAATTATTATTTTACAAAAAAAAAAAAAAAAATCAAAATAGTAGACTAATAAAGAATAAGACTTACCATAATCCCGCCGGCTCAAGAATCATCCGATGATCCGAAGTGTACCGTATCGGCACCCGTACTGGCTCGTCGGTAGCGCCAGTCTTCTCACCGTTACCGTCACCGTCCGTCTGCATCGGATCCTCCTGCACAAACTCCTCCTCCTCCTCCGGACGCGTACTCTGTCCAGAACATGAGCCGCCTCCACGCTTCCTACCTCGACTGCTCCACCATCTCAGAATACAAATAAAAATTAACACAAATATTGATAAATGAAAATTATACAGACTTCTAAATTTTAATAATTTACTCTTGAGGAATACAAAATTATACCAATTTAATCATCTTCATCTCCAAACCTCTCGTCCTCATCTTCATCCTCATCCTCATCATCGTCATCATCATAATCATAATCATCTTCATCTCCAAACCCCTCGTCCTTCCTCCTTTTCTCCTCCTCCCTTCTCCTCCTCACCTCCTCTTCCCCCCTCCTCTCCTCCTCTTCTTCCTTTCTCTCCTCCTCCTCTGCCTCATCCTCCCCCGGCAGTCTCTCTTCCACATCATAATAGTCTTCCTCTTCCATGTCTTCACCATCTTTATTCTCATGCTCATAGTTGATTTCATCGGGTGGAGACAAAAGTGTTTCATTTGAAACGTTTTCTTCTTGGAAAAAAGTTGTATCAACTTGTGACCGTGCCTTTGTCTTAAAGATTGCACACCACGCATTTTGATTTCTATCATTTGTTGTGCTTGGATAAGTAGCAAAATACACTTGATGAGCCTGATGTGCAAGTATAAATGGATCATACTTAGAGTATGTTCTAGTACGATTCACTTCTACAAGCTTGTATTGTTCATGTACTCTCATTCCAAATTACACGAATTATCCTTCCAGTCAACCTTGAATAAGACAGTTTTATAAGTTCGGTCACGTCCATTATAACTAATTTCAAAGATATCTTCAACTATACCATAGTATTCGTTGTCATCAAGAGAAGAAATAGTAACCCCCCAATTGCACCTAGCCTTACCTTTACCGTGGTTGAATGTTTGAAAATTAAACCCATTAACCGAGTATCGATTCCACGTTCTTACCATTTTTGAAGGACCAAAAGCCAAACTTCTTATCAAATCATCTTGAATATTCAACTCAATTACATGTTTCTGAAACCATGTTGGAAATTGGTCCTCATGTTTGTCCCAAATATCATCCTTACTTATATTAGGATTCCTCTGAATGAAATCATTAACAAACTGTGTTTCGTATGACTCCAAGAGCTCACAATTAGATAGCACGTAAAGGTGGGCACGATTATACTTCTTATCATCCAAATATCTTGTTTGCCCCTTTGATGAACACCCTTCATCATCTTGAGTTTGAAAAAAATCGGGTAAACTTCCGTCTATTTCATCCGGTTTCTCAACATTCAAGTTTTTTGCTTTGGTTTCTATATGTTTTTCAAAGTAAAGAGAACAAAAGTTTGCAATCTCTTCCGTTAAATAAGCATTGCATATAAAACCTTCCACCCTAGCTTTATTACCAATTTTTTTCTTCAAATGATTAAGAAACCTATAAAAGTTAATGATGAGTTTTATTAATAATAAAGTTAACATATAATAAATAGATTAGTTATTATTATTAATTTTAATTTAAAAGTAGCTAGATTATCTTAATTACCTTTCAAATGGATACATCCATCTATATTGGACGGGTCCCCCAACTTTGGCTTCATATGGCAAATGAACTGGTAGATGCTCCATGGAGTTAAAAAATGCAGGAGGAAAGATCATTTCAAGCTTACACAATATCTGTGGTATTTGCTCTTCCGATTTAATCATATCATCAAGAGATATTGAAGAGGCACATAAATCTCGGAAGAATTGACTAATCTTAACAACTGCATTCCAAACGTTTGTCGGCACGAGGTGTTTCAAAGCAACGGGTAATAATCGCTCCATGAATACATGACAATCATGACTTTTCAAGCCATGCAACTTCAGCTTCTTAAGATCAACACATCGACTAAAATCCGATGCATACCCATCAGGAAACTTCAAATTTTGTAACCACTCACACAATACCTTTCTCTTAGCTTTGTCGAGAGTGAAAATGGATGTTGGCTTAGACCCGTCGCTGCGAATGTGTAATTTGGGACGATGACAAAATTTCTGCAAATCTTTTCTAGAAGCAATGCTATCACATTTTTCACCTTCTACATCCATGATCATGTCAATTAGTTGCTCAAAGAAATTATTTTCTATGTGCATTACATCCAAATTATGTCTTATCAACATTGTCTTCCAATAAGGAAGGTCCCAAAGAATGCTTCTTTTAAACCAACCGTTTTTCAGCTTTTTCAATTCTTTAAATTCTTCTTCGGTACCATCAATAGGGGATGGTAAATCACATACCGTCTTCCATATCTCATCCCCAGGCACTCGTTTCGGAGGGGCATCAAGCACCTCTTTACCTTTTGTGAAAGCCTTCTTGTTCCTCCTATGTGGATTTCCCTCTCGTAAGAAGCATCTATGACAATCAAACCAGCTTATTTTCTTGCTATTGGGAAGCCAAAATGCTTTACTTTCCTCCATGCAACAAGGACATGCTTTTTGTCCTTGTGTAGACCACCCAGATAGCATGCCATATGCGGGAAAATCATTTATTTTCCACAAAAGGGAAGCTTTAAGTTGAAAATTTTGTTTTTTAGACACATCATAAGTTTCCACCCCAACTTCCCACAAATATTTCAACTCCTCCACCAATGGTTGTAAATAAACATCCAAATTACGTTTCGGGCTTTTTGGTCCGGGAACAATAAGTGACAACAAAATAAATGGTCTTTTCATACATAACCAAGGTGGTAGGTTGTATGGTGTGACCATAACGGGCCAACAAGAATACTTCCTCCCAAAATTACCGAAAGGATCAAATCCATCCGTACACAAGCCAAGTCGTACATTGCGGGGTTCCTTGGGAAAATCAGGATACATCTGATCAAATCGTTTCCATTCTTCCCCATCACTAGGATGACTCATCTTCCCCGGAGCACGTGGGTTTTCTTTATGCCATCTCATTTGTTCGGCAATGTTTTTGGCGGCATAGATTCTTTGAAGTCTTGGTGCGAGAGGAAAGTAAAACAATTGGTTACATGTTATTGGTTTCTTACTCTTTTTGGCCCTCTTACTACCGTTGCCTTTTTTCAACACCAAAACTGTATCTCCTTCACTAGTCTCATATCTATCCGCCCCAAAATCTTTACATTTGTCAAGCAAAGCATCATCTTTCCAAAATAGCATACATCCTTCAGGACATGCATCAATCTTTTCATGCGGTAACTGAAGACCTTTAACTACTTTTTTGGTAGTATAGAAACTTCGGGTCATGATATTATCATCGGGGAAAGATTCCTCAAGGAACGAGGCAATGCCATCAACAACAACAAATGGCATATTAAACTCACATTTCAAGGTAATTAGCCTAGAAGCGGCTTGTAACAATGTCATTCTGCTTCCTTCATACAAGGGTTTTTCTGAGGCTTTTAACATGTCAATAAAGGCTTTTGCTTGTGGGTGTGGCGGTTGTTCTTCAGAAATGGTTATATGGTCATCACTATTAAAAATAGTGGAATCCATAGCATCAACAACCATCTCTCTATATGGGTTCTCATCATTTTGTGTTTGATGGGTGTGAGCTTGTTCATGAATTGGAGAATATGCTTCTCCATGTGAAATCCAATTGTAATAATTTGGCTTAAACCCGTTTATAATGAGATGTTCTTCTACTACAATGTCAAGCTGGTATTTCAGGTTTTTGCATTTGGCACAAGGACACCTAAGTTTTTTGTCTACCAAGTCATATTCATCTTGTTGTTTAGCAAATTCAATAAACTCGCTAACACCCTTTATAAATCTACCGGTAGGACGTCTTTTCTTATTGGAATAGTCTAATCTTCCTTCATACATCCATGAACGTTCCAATCTCTTCATTTTAATCTAAAGAAGACCCCACAATAATTTAAACATTTTTAAAAAATAACAATAATATTACATACAAAATTTAAACATTATACTCCACATTATACAATAAACATATGAAAACAATATATAAATATTGTCAATAAGTAATCCATCTTCGAATGGGGTCTTATCACTCCAACCTAAACCCGTCAATGTACGTTTCAAGTCACTAGCAAACACACTTGTAATTTATTAATGAGGAAAAATTCGCAACAATTCCCTTGATTCTCCAAATACACATCTATGTAGAATAAATAATTACTCCACATATACATGTATTCGGAGAACATTAAAGGGATCGCCACCAAACTCATTCCTCATTAATAAATCACAAGTACGTGTTTACTACCTAAATGACTTGAAACGTACAAAGACAATCCCAAAATGGGGACTATTCAAGAATTACTCCTAATGAGTAATTCTTGAACGGGTACTAAGTCAACATCAAATCAAACAACAACACAATCAAGTACTAAATTAATTAAGTCAATCAATAGCCCAATTCAACCACATAATAAAGGCTTCTATCCTAAAGTCCGTAACATAATTTGAACTAAAATTAGTAAATTTAAAAGGTAACTGGTAAGAGGAGGTTACCTAATCAAGTAAAAGAAAAAATGAAAAGAAAACAAGAAGCAACAACTACTACAGCGTGCGGTGGTGCCTAGCAAACATGACAACCCCCCTGAAAAGAGAAAAGAAAAAACAAAAATAACAAGGTTATTCTACCTCAATTCATCAATAACATGAATTATCAAACTAAATTTATCAAAATCAAGTCCTAAAGAAGGTTCCACTTAGCTAATAGCTAATTTCTCTTAATTCAAAAGACGGTTCCACTTAGCTAATTCCATTAATGCAAAAGACGGTTTCACTTAGCTTAATATTAATAATAATACGACGATTTCACTTAACTTAGTAATAATAATAATATTATTATTATTAATTAAGACGGTTCCACTTAGCTTAATACTAATGATAATGAGACGGTATCACTTAGCTACCCAACACCATACACCACCCACGACCCACCCAAGGCCACCCCACGACCCACCCACCCACGGCCCACCATAGCCCACCCCCGACCAACCCCACCCACGGCCGAACCTCCCCCCCCCCCCCCCCCCGCGCCCCCCATAACCCTAAACCTAAAGACAAACCTCATAATCATTCTCTTTTAATTCAAACACAAATTAAACTAAATTTAACTACAAATTAATCTAACATACAAACTACAAATAAATCTAACAAACTAACCACAAATTAATCAAACTAACTACAAATTAATCTAACAAATTAAACTATATAAATTGAAATTAAACAAAAAAAAACTAACCTAATTGAAGAGGGTTGATGTGGCGGTGGAAATGGCGGTGGAGATGGCGGTGGAAGGGTGGTTGTGTGGTGTTGTTCGTTGGTGTCGTCGCCGCTGTTTCAATCGCTCGTCCCTTTTTTTTTTTTTGTTTCGCAAAGAGTAAAGTAGGAGAGAGGAGCGCTGGTTTGTATTAAAAAATTTGGCGACTGATGTTTTTAATTTGGCGACTGAATTTCAGTCGCCAAATTTGGCGACTACCCTTATTTCAGTCGCCAAATTAAAAACATCAGTCGCCAATTTGATTCCCTTTTTAAAAAAGACAGCCTGGTTTCTATTAAAACAATTGGCGACTGAAATTCATTTTGGCGACCGAATTTCAGTCGCCAATTTGGCGACTACCCGAGAATCAGTCGCCAAATTTAAAATATCGGTCGCCAAGTTTGATTCCCTTTTTAAAAAAGACAGGTTGCGATTAGCGATCGATTTCGATCGCCAATTTGAAAATCAGTCGCCAATTTGGCGACTAAATATATCAGTTGCCAAATTTCGGTCGCCTGTTTTAGTTTTTCTTGTAGTGAACCGTAAGCAACACTGTTTCCCCGCTCCTAGTTTTACGAACCTTGCGTTCAATAATCTTTTTTGGTACCTCAAGATAAGACAAGGACTCATCCAACTCTATGTTTTCCACCTCTAGCACATGTGAAGGATCGCTCACATACTTCCGTAACTGAGACACATGACACACATTATGCACCATATCCAAAGCCGCTGGTAACGCTAACCGGTAAGCAACCTCTCCCACCCGATCTAATATATCATACGGTCCGATAAACTTCTGGCTCAGCTTCCCTTTCTTACCAAACCTCATAACCCCACGCATAGGAGAAACTTTCAAAAAAACCTTGTCCCCAACCTGAAACTATATGTCGAGGCGATGTAAGTCCGTATAACTCTTTTGTCGATCCTGGGCCGTTTTCATCTTTTGCCTAATCAGCTTAACCTGTTCTATCATCTCTTGTACCATCTGTGGCCCTAAAACCACTGCCTCAGCTCTATCATCCCAGCAAATCGGGCTCCTACACCTTCTCCCGTACAAAGCCTCAAACGGTGCCATCCCAATACTCGTGTGATAGCTGTTGTTGTAAGAAAACTCAATCAAATCCAATCTATCCTCCAAGCTACCACCAAACTTCATCACACAAGCCCGTAACATATCCTCCAAGGTCTTGATAGTCCTCTCTGTCTGCCCATATGTTGTAGGATCAAAAGCAGTACTCATCTTTAAGGTAGTTCTCATCAAATCCTACAACTCTCGCCAAAACCGTGATATGAATATCGCATCTCTATCTTACACTATATCCTTAGGCACCCCATGTAAACGAACCACATGCGTTCTATACCCCAAAGCTAACTGTATCTTGGTCCAAGTAACTTTCATCGGAACAAAGTGAGCTGACTTAGTCAAACGGTCAACTATCACTCATATCATGTTGTCACCCTGTTGACTCCTCGGCAAACCCACTATAAAAATCTATAGAGATAGATTCCCATTTCCACTCAGGTATCTCAAGAGACTGAATCTTACCTTGTGGTCGTCGTTACTCTCCCTTAACCCTCTGACATGTCAAACATCACGCCACGAACTCAGCTATTTTCTTCTTCATCCCAGGCCACCATAAAGTCTTTTTCAAATTTTTATAAAACTTGTCACTACCTGGATGTACTGAATATGGTGTGCAATGAGCCTCTATCATGATTACCTTTTTTAACTCCTCATCACTCGGAACACACCATCTCTCATCAAACCAAACACTCACATCTGTATGAATAGAGAACCTAGACACTGTCTCTTTCTCTACTCCAGCTCCCCACTCCTCAAACTTAGGATCCAAAGCATGTTTCCTGCTAATGTCATCATATAAATCCGGCTCCACTGTCAAGTCCCCTCTAGCATCCCCTTTTTGTATCACATGTATCCTCATCTTCCCCACCTCATCTCTCAACCTCATCAAAGACATAGTTGTGCATAGAGAATGCGCACTCTTCCAACTAAGCGCGTTGGCAACCACGTTTTATTTCCCTTCATGGTATATAATATCCATGTCATAATCCCCTGTCAGCTCCATTCACTTCCTCTATCTCATGTTCGGCTCCTTTTGATTGAAGATGTACTTGAGACTCTTGTGATCTGAAAACACCTTAAAGGTCGCCCCATAAAGATAGTGCCTCCAAATATTGAGAGAAAACACAACTGCACCCAACTCCAGATCATGTGTCGGATAGTTCTCCTCATAAGGCTTCAATTACCTAGAAGCATTATAACACCCCGGCCCAAACCGGGTCGGAAGCGGTTACTTATTATAGCTCACCAGGCTGTGTACATGGCCCACAGATCAACATGGGTCCTTTATACCGCATTTTTTCCTTACTCATACACATCCTGGGAACCTTCCCATGAGGTCACCCATCCTAAGATTACTCTCAGCCAAGCACGCTTAACTTTGGAGTTCTTTTGCATGGATGATCATAAAAGAAAGTGCACTTTGTTATGAGTAGTACATTAAATCCCTTTAAGCACTAGTCATTTAAGCCTATCACTGGACCTCTTCAATTAACGTGGGGTGTTACAAGCATAGGCAATTAATTTCCCATTCTGCATCAACACATACCCCAAACCATTCTTTGAAGCATCTGTATATACCTCAAAGTTCTCACATCCTTCAGGTAATGCTAAGACTGGAGCTGTGGTCAAACACTCCTTTAATGTTTGGAACGCTGTAATACTACGGTTTAATATGTCTGTGAGTACTCTATCGAGTGGGACTTACTCTTTCGAGTAAGTAGCTTTTTACGCAAAATAGTAGCTGACCTGATGGGTACTCGATCGATTAAGTGTGACACTCGATCGAGTAAGGGGCACTCGATCGAGTAAGTCACTTACTCGATCGAGTAAGTGTGTCTTACGGGTTGATTTAGCCGGGTTTTGTTAATAACGCGGGATTAATATAAAAGGCTTCCGTCATTATTCTTAAACACTTTTACCATGTAAAAACCTTTCAAGAGAAAAGAAAAGGAGTTACGTTGTTCGCATTCGTCACGTTGTTAGCAAATCCCAAGGCTAGGATCGTCGGATTGTCTTGTTCGTTATACCGTTGTGATCGTCGTGTCAAGGGTAAGCTTCTTGTATAATTTTTATTGCATTTAGTTGAGTTTTGTTAAAACCCTAATTGGGTAGTATTGGGGATTTTGGGTGTATTGTGTGGATTTGGTAGTAATTGTATGTATATGTGTTATAGGAGGAGGATTCGTAGAGGAACGTTTTTTATTAGCAGTTGTGACGGTCTCGGGTGATTGCTATTCTAGGTAGGGTTTTGTTGGTGATTAATTATTGTTGTTGTATATCATATTGGTATTGGATTTGGAATTCGTGATTGTTGATAGTATATTGTGATTGTCGTATAATTGTCTGTGGTTTGCGAGGTGCGTCCTCGGCTGAGTGAAGTCACTTGCGGAAGTGGCTTCACGCCCTTGATTTGCCTTCTATGGAACCCGCCACAGAAGGGATGTGCACATTTAGGAACTTGGGTTTATCGCTCGGATAAGATGAGCAGGGCTTAGGTGGAAACGGCTGCGGTCCCCCACTGGCGGTGTGGAATACTTGTTGCAATGAGTATTATGGTAGGACTACACACTTTAGTGTGTAGTCAGGTATGGTGATGTGATGGAGTTTGGTTGATTGAATTGGATTATAGTATTGTTTTATTGCAGCTATTTATTTTGTGTAATCAGTACTGACCGCGTTTAATTGTTTTAAAAACTGTGTTGATTTATTCGGGGATGGTGAGCAGTTATTGAGCAGGTATGAGTTGATGCGCATGGGATAGCTGGGTTGAGTCATCACGAGCTGTTTAATAGTATTCCGCTGTGTCATGAACTAGTTTATTTCGTTTGGTTTTGCAGTTTGAGAAACAGTTGTAATTTTACTTTATCAGTTTTGGGATTTGGTTTTGTATCACTTTAAACTTACTTATTAAAGTATGTTTCTTTATGATCTATTTGATATTCATTGCCTCGGGTAACCGAGATGGTAGCATTCTCATGCCTTAAGTGGTCCTGGTAAGGCACTTGGAGTATGGGGGTGTTACAAAGTGGTATCAGAGCGACGATTTTGGAACCTGTAACTAATGAACCTAATGAACTTAGGGAGTCAAACTAAAATGAACCCGGGTAGGAGTTGTTAGGACCTAATCCAAAGACTTGGGAGACGTCCTAAAGTCGCGATCTCGCCCTACAACTTTGAACCGGTCACTATGGGGTGTGTGTCTGGATCGTTATGTGTTTATCTTGTATGTTGCATATCTGTATAGAAATGTATGGTATGAATCGGTGGATGAATGCATGTGGAGGATAGGATGTGTTGTGGTGAACGATGATGATAATGTAAGTATGTATGTTGGTTGAATAACGGAATTGCATGATAGATGATTTATAACGTGGCTTATTAGAAACATGTGAAGTAGGTTGTCGTTTGTTATATATATATATATATATATATATATATATATATATATATATATATCGTATGGATGTTGTTGTTTTGCATATAAGTAGAGATGGTTGGAAGTGTTGTGTTGAGTTGAACATGCGGGTAGTATATGAGTCAGCATGACTTGATCGAGTGGGGGGCACTCGATCGAGTAGGTGAGTGACTCGATCTAGTGGGTGGTTTTTCATTTCTGGGCAGTATTCTGTTTTTGGGCACTCTATCGAGTAGGTTTGGGCACTCGATCGAGTGGGTCAGCTCGATCGAGTAAGGAGGTGGCTCGATCGAGTACGTTTTTGTATGCATTCTGGTCAGGTTCTGGAGTCGAGGCACTCGATCGAGTAAGTGGGCAACTCGATCGAGTGGCCTCAACTCGATCGAATGGGTTGTGGTACTCGATCGAGTAGGTTCTGCACATGTTATATACTTGTTTGAGATATGGGATGTGTGTTTATGTTTACCTTTTCTTATATAGTTTCAAGATGCCGCCAAAGAGAAACGCGTTGTATGCCAGGGCTGAGAACATGAGCATTGATGAGATAGTTAAGATGTTGGAGCACTAAGATGCTCTCACTAATGCTCTAAAGAAGTTCAGGAAAGATAAGGAGGCGGGTGTATATTTCACCAAGATGAGTAAACGTAGCGAGGTTTAACCCAAGGGAGTACATGGGCACAGGTGCGCCAATTTTGCTGGATAATTGGCATAGAGAGATGGAGAATATACTTAATGTGGTTCATTGCCCAGAGGATTTTGATACCGTCGTTTAGTATAAAAAATAAATTCCTAAATACACTAACATAAGCTAGCAGTAAGTAGGGTCAATCTCCACATGGAGATGGGAAAATGTCAACTTTAACTAAGTCCGTCAAGGTTACTAATTCTTGGGGGTTTGATTGTTTGTTCTAAACTAAAAGGTCAAGGAAGAGAAATAGAGTAAAAGGGTTGAAAGTAAGCAAATAGAGAGAAGGCAGCTAAGACAGTCGGTTCACCATAATTCTCAAGTAATGCAATCTAAGGTCTCAGGTCTATGCAAGATTAGTCTACGGAGCAGTGAATATCTCCTTCCGGTCTCAATTTGCCCTAAAACACTAATAGCTTAGCTTCCGCCCTCACTAAAGTGCCCTATTGTTCGCTACAGGTCTTACCCTTTCCAATCTTCCGATCTAGGTCAAGGTGTACCGTGATTTATTAACTAGTTGCGTCGACTCAATTAGACAAGAACAGTTAAATGTAGCGATTAACAACGTAAACCAAAATTGCATTAAATCTAATTACTCAATTCACAATTCCATTAAAATCATGGCTCCCATATGTCTTAGCAAGGGAGGATTAGTTACGCATTATCGTCAAACAAGCAACAACAACACATGAGCAATAAAAAGTAAGCATGATGATAATAGATAAAGAAAGATTGACAATAATAAATGAAGATTAAAGGAGAGAAAATAATAGAGAGCAATCAAAGATTAAGATTAAGAAAAGAGCAATAATACCGATTACAATTAATCTAAATTAGGGTTCAAGAGCAAAGTATAGAGAGTAAAGAGAAAATGTCAAAGTCAAGAGAGGAGAAGAAGAAGTAAGTGTATCGTATACTAACCTAGCTTATATCAAATTTACAAAGCCCAACACGAAAATAGGCTAAAACACGCATTAAACACAAAGTCTCTCGATCAAGTAACATGAAACCACTCGATCGAGGACAAATCTTGACATTCCTCTCGATCGAATGAAACTGGAGTTCGATCGAGTAATCCTTATATCAGCCATTTCGATCGAGTAACATAACAGCTCGATCGAGTTATTCTTTGATGGATAAAGCATTCGATCGACCAAATAGTGTAGCAAAACTGGTCGATTGAGCTATATTAGCACGTATGGACTCCTTGACACCTTCCGAGGTCAGTTCACGCGTCTCTAAGTGATGGATTCCAGGCTCCGATTCCTTATTCTCCAAAAATGCACACAAATGGGACAGGTTTAGGCTCGATTTTGCTCCTTTCTAGTCCGTACCTGCAATTTACACAAGACAAACCAAAGTAGACTATTCGGGGGCTTTTGTAGCTTGATGCCACGTAAATAACACAGAAATGCGTGTAAAAATGAGGTAAAAACCTTATATAAAATACACGCATCAAATCTCCCCAAACCAAACCTTTGCTTGTCCCCAAGCAAACTATGAGTGCAACTAAAGACAACTAACAGAACGAGACCAACTCATCAGCTACAAATCACCCACCCAAACCAGTTTAATGCAACAACTAACAAAGTAGCAATAGACAAATGCAAACGAGTTAAATCAATGTTTCAGACTACCGAACCGTCAACCTTGCAAGACTCTCACTGGTCGCTCATCACACAATTGAGGCACAGGGTGAGTATATAAGTAGGAGATAGAAAGAAGTAAAGACACTCACCTAACTCGGCCTATAAGAACATGCATGCAGTATAACATGAATAAAATCTCTATAACCGTACATATGCATTCCCACCAACTGATGACCAAGACACATGCCGAGGACTTACATCTGGAATAGTGAGGTAATGGGTAAGAAGGGGCTATAATGAATTTGGAATATGGAGTTAGCAGCCAAGCTAGCAGCAACGGGTCCAAATTAGAACACGTCCCACATTCATACTCAATATATCAAAACAAAACGGTGCTAAATTACAACACATAACTCACTAACCACCATAAAATTGTTAACTCCCCATAAGATACAAATAAAACATGGGAGCGTAAATCACAACATAGTAAGCTTTCGGCTCATGATTTTTTCATAATCTTTCTTTTTCTTTTCTTTTTCAACACTTTTTTTCATTTTTCACATCTTCTTTTTCTTTCATCATTTTTCTCTTCATTCCCTTCAACATTTCCACCTACTTCTCAAATCAGATATGTAACCAAATTGCAATGAAACATTCCAAACAGCTACTATTACTAGCTCGGCTAGGGTAGGCAAAATTATAGATTGTAGCTATATAGGACAAAATGGGCAATTTGGCTATGTGGAGTTCATGGGTAGAATGAAATAAAGGGAACTGCCTCTCCTAACATGTGTCACCAACCACAGACCGAACGCATACAGGTATCAAGAAGACTAGATTCATGTTTATGCAAATTGATGTTACATGCCTTATAGAGAGTACTACTCAGATCCTACAAGAAACCGGTCATGAATGTCACCAGTTTATTAAACTCTAACCTTAGAATGTAAATGTAGCTTGCCGATAAATGAGTCAAGTCTATTCGTTCAGATAAGAGTGAAACAAAAACTCATAGATTATGCACATTACCATGCCAACAGAATGTCAAAAATATGCAGGGTAAGGGTAAAAGGGACTCAAAGTAGCGTCAAAGTTCAATCGTTCCGACTCGAACTAAATGCGATAATAAACGTGAAATTTTGTTTTTTTAATTGAAATAGCAATGCATGCAAAAATAAATAAACGAGCAGATGAAAATGCAACAAAACATGCAGACACAGATATGGATGCATGCAGACACAGATATGGGTGCATACCTCCCTAAACCAAACCGTACAATGTCCTCATTGTACTAAAAATAGGGAAAGAAATGCAAACTAAAGAGAAAAGGAGAATAAGAGTCGGAAAACTTACAAGACAACGTAAAGGAGGGACCTCCCCAAACCGACCATGAACATGGGAGGTCACAGATAACTGCGTAGCATCACAGCAGGTGAAAAATAGTAGCAAAGTCACGCAAGTACTCGATCGAGAATAGCAGAGAGGTTCGATCGAGTGAGTAGGGTGCCATAAGTGTTCGATCGAGGAAATAGGAAGCTTGATCGAGGAAAGTCGGTTTGCAGGGCTTCGATCGAAAGCAGAAGATGCTCGATCGAGTAGATATTTCAGCCAAAGTGTTCGATCGAGTAGAGAAACCACTCGATCGAACCTTTTCACCTTCAAAAACGCATTAAAGGAGTACAAGACTAATTCAAGCGGCAAAAGTTCAGCGTATAAAGTTTTAACACACAACATAAAAAGAAATAACAAGTTCAAACAAAAGTACAATAAAACAGTCCGAGTTGACTCCCGAAAAGCGCGGGTTTAAGAGGTCCCGCACGACCTTTCTGGCTTCAATTTGCCGGCTCATCAGGATTGTCTAAGTATAGGACTTCAAGACGGTCGTATGTATCATTTGCTTCATGGTAATGCTTCACATATTGCCCATTTACCTTGAACCTATTTCCCTCAGAATTTTCTAACTCAACGGACCCAAATTTAGTGACAGTTGTCACTGTATAAGGGCCACTCCACCTGGACTTCAGCTTGCCAGGAAATAAGCGCAGTCAGGCATTAAACAGTAACACCTTATACCCGACATGAAACTCTCGAGGTATGATCCATTTGTCGTGCCATCTCTTCGTCTTCTCTTTGTAGATGCGTGAGCTATCATAGGCATTTAGCCTAAACTCCTCTGATTCATCTAGCTGCAATAAACGGTTCTGCCACACAACTTAGGAACAAAGTTAAGTTCACGAATTGCCAACCAAGCTTTACATTCTAACTCAACAGGTAAATGACAGGACTTCCCATAAACCAGCCGATATGGTGATGCACCAATTGGCGTTTTAAAGGCAGTCCGGTAAGCCCATAATGTGTCTTCCAGTTTAAGACTCCAGTCCTTCCGATCACGGTCTTGGCATCACAATTTGGTGAAGCAATCGCCTCCACCCACTTAGACACATAATCTACAGCTACCAAGATATACCTGTTACCTTTGCTAGACAGGAAGGGTCCTTAGAAATCGATGCCCCAGACATAAAAAACCTCGACCTCTAGGATACCATTTTGTGGCATCTCATGTCTCTTGGAAATATTCCCAGAGCGTTGGCAAGCATCACAAACTGAAACAAAAACCTTAGCATCAGCAAACAAAGTAGGCCAGTAAAAACCAGACTGAAGTACCTTAGTCACGGTACGCGATGGACCATGGTGACCACCATAAGAAGAAGAATGACAGCCCTCCAAGATCACTATGGTCTCCCACTGCGGAATACACCATCTGTAGAGACCGTCAGCACATTCCTTAAATAAATAAGGATCATCCCAGAAGTACTGCTTAGCGTTATAGAGAAAACGCGTCTTCTGTTGATGAGAAAGGTTAGGTGGCAGCGTGCCACTAACAACGTAATTAGCTAAATATGCATACCAAGGATCTTGGTTAATAATAGAGGAAAAAACAGCAAACAAAGAATCATCAGGAAAACAATCATCAATAGGCAGAGAATTTTCTCCCTCTTGCTGTGACAGTCGCGACAGATGATCAGCTACTACGTTCTCAGCACCTTTCTTATATTTTATCTGCAAATTAAACTCCTGAAGAAGGAGTATCCATCTCAACAGCCGTGGTTTAGCTTCCTTCTTAGCAAGAAGGTGTCTCAGTGCTGCATGGTCAGTAAAAACAGTAACTTCTGACCCTATCAAATAAGAACGAAACTTTTCTAGCGCGTATACCATAGCTAGCAGCTCTTTCTCAGTAGTGGTGTACTTCACTTGAGCCTCATCCAGAATTCGGCTCGCATAGTATATTGCATTTAAAGCTTTGTCTTTCCTCTGGCCTAGCACCACTCCTAGTGAATAGTCACTAGCGTCGCACATAATCTCAAACGGCAAATCCCAGTCGGGAGGCTGTATAATCGGCGCCGAAATCCAGGCCTGCTTTAACCTGTTAAAAGTAGAAAGACATTCATCAGTAAATACAAAGGGGGCATCCTTAAGCAACAGCTGTGTAAGTGGTTTAGCAATTTTTGAAAAATCCTTGATAAACCGGCGATAAAAGCCAGTATGACCAAGGAAACTCCTCACTCCTTTGACATTAACAGGAGGAGGTAATTGCTGAATCACTTGCACCTTTGCTTTGTCAACCTCAATACCCCTTTCATAAACTAAGTGCCCTAAAACAACTCCCTCGTTGACCATAAAGTGGCACTTCTCCCAATTAAGCACAAGGTTAACCTCAATTTAGCGCTGAAACACTTTATTAAGGTTAGATAAACAGTTAGAAAAATCACTTCCATAGACACTAAAGTTGTCCATAAAGACTTCCATAATAGACTCAATGTACTCAGAGAATATCCCCATCATGCACCTTTGGAAGGTGGCAGGGGCGTTACATAAACCAAAAGGCATCCTGCGATAAGCAAAAACACCCTGAGGACAAGTAAAAGTAGTCTTTTCCTGATCATCTGAATGAATAGGGATCTGAAAGAACCCTGAGTATCCATCTAGATAACAGAAAAACTTATGAGAAGCTAACCTTTCTACCATTTGATCAATGAAAGGGAGGGGAAAGTGATCTTTCTTTGTGGCGGCATTCAGCTGTCTGTAGTCCATACACATCCGACAGCCAGTTACTATTCTAGTAGGTATTAACTCGTTTTTGTCATTCTTGACCACAATAGTCCCTCCTTTCTTAGGAACTACCTGAACTAGACTCACCCACTTAGAATGACCAACAAAATAGATAATACCTGCATCAAGCAGCTTCATTACCTCAACCATCACAACATCCTGTATCTTCTGGTTCAGTCGGCGTTGACCCTGTCTGCAAGGCTTGTGATCTTCCTCAAGCTCAATTATGTGCATACAAATATCGGGACTAATGCCCTTAATGTCATCCAATGAATAACCCATAGCTATCCTCTTTTTCTTAAGCACAGCTAACAAAGCAGTCAGCTGATCATCATCAAGTTTAGCACTAACAATGACTGGATATTGCTCTGAATCATCTAATAAAGCATATTTAAGATGAGAAGGGAGAGGCTTACTGATACCCGTCGTTGTGAGTACCAAAAATAATATTTATAATTCCTATTAAAACTAACCTAGGCTAGTGGTAACAGGGTCGAACCACAAGGAGGCGAATGTAATTAATAATTGTCTAATTCTAGTTTAAGGTAACGAATGAGGGGGTTGAATTGATTTGGTCTACAGCTAAAGGCAATAAACTAAATAGACGGATAAAACAGATAAAAGAAGGGGTACTAGGATGGTCGGTTCAATATAGTTTCGGCGGCAGCATACTAAGCAGGTCTAAATCAAACACATGAGGCGGGAAAACAAGAGGTCCTCTCGGTCCACTCTTAACAAATAGCATCTTTCGATCTCGCTACAAGTCCCTAATATCACTAATACTGACTCTCGTCCTGAAAAGTGACTTATAATCTAAACTTTACCTATCTTTCGATCTCAGCATAGTTTGGCCATTTTAATTGGTGATCTAACAACTTTCCCTATCTTTCGATCTAATGGGTCAGTCATATATTAAGCATTCAACTAGTCGCATGCATTCGATTCGTCAAATACAACATTTAAATCAATTAAAATGAAGGTAAACCTCACGTGGTCAGTCGATCGACCAGGTATGGCGGTCGATCGACTGACACGCGATTTCAGGCCATGTCAATACTAATGCCGCCTACACTATAATTCCCCTACATCCTAGCACAAATAAATTAGCTACTCATACTAAGAATGATAACAACAGTAAGATTGGCTAAATAAACTACAGAATTCATGATTGATACGGTAAGATAAACAATTAACATAAGATGGCAATTCGGCTTGGGAAACTGATCTAGCAATTCTATAACTATGAAAGAAAGCAAAATAACTTGAGCAAAACAGGAGAGTACCGTGTGAATTGCGAAGGAAAAGAACAAAGCCGAATTATCAAAGTGAATTGTATTCAATCCCGAATTAATCCTTGAACCCTAATTATTGATAAACTAAAACTGTCTACTAAACTTGAATAAAATTTTTATAGTTATTCTGAAAACTCATGCTGCGTTATAAAGGAAAAGTACGCAGCTATTATTCCTAAACCTAATAACTATTGGGCTTGATAAATCTCGATCTTTTAATTCTCGTCTGAAGTAGCGGCTTGGTCGATCGACCAAGCATGGCGGTCGATCGACTGCTCTGAGCTGAACAGTAGCTACTGGAACCCGCAGGTTGGTCGATCGACTGAAGGCAGTGGTCGATCGACTGAAGTAGCTAGTAGTTGACTTCTATAATCTCGTGGATTTGTCTTTTGGGCCTTGAAACGCGCACCAAGCTCATTCCTTAAGTGAATTCTTCACGTCAAATGCAATGCAGGATACTCGGGGACGGATTTAGCTCAATTTCCGTTGAATTCTTCACATTTCTGCAATAATGTACAAAAACACGAAAGTAGACGGAAATAGTGGAAATGGTAGCTTAAACTACACAAATGAGCTCTGAAATACGTGTAGAATGAGGTGTAAAACATCATAAAAATGACACGCATCAAACTTCCCCAAACCAAACCTTTGCTTGTCCCCAAGCAAGAACTAGACTCGATCTAATGACCTAATGGAACGACTTCAATCTCAGAGCGAATTACAACATGTAAAGCCTAACCCATTTTAATGCAATAACCAATAATCAATTAGCAATTATGAATCATGCAACCGAGTTATGAAGTCGTTAAAAACTGCTGAACCATCAACTATAGAGACTTATCAAATTGGACTCTCGCGGGTCGCTCATATCACTCGATGAATAGGGGTGGGTATATGTAAAAGTTAGGAAGAAGTAATATTGTAATGACTCTCACCTAACTACGACCCATAAGAACATGCCTGCAATCTAATATGAAAATGATATCTACAACCGTACATATGCATTCCAACCAAACAAATGACCATGACACATGCCGAGGTAAATATGGATATGTGAGGTAATGGGTAAGAAGAGGCAAAACATTTATGGAAAAGTGGAGGCACAGGTGATCAAGTTAGTACCAAAACGGAACCATATGGCAACATCCAACTTCTTGCTCATAAGTCAATAGAAACGGTGCTATAGCAAGCACAAGACTCACAATCTCCAGTATAAAAGTAATCAACCAACTCCCATAAGATGCTAATGCAACATGGGAGCAAAAATCGCCATAAGATAAGAATTTTGAATTATGCGAATTGATTTTCTTTCGGACCCTAGTCGATCGACCAGAAATGGCAGTCGATCGACCGCTTTGAACAGTACAGAACTCTCTTTTTCTTTCCTTTTTCGAAATATTATTTCTTTTCTTTTTTTCTTTTGTTTCTTTCTTTCCTTTTTCATTTTCCAATCATCATCTCAACAGAGCATATGCAACCAAAAACGAGTAACAATCCCGAAAACTAAACTACTAGCTTGACAAAGGCAGGCTAAATGTAGGATGTAGTTAACGGGACAAAAAGGCTATTTTTGGCAGTGTGAAGCTTATGGGTAAAATGAGAAAAGGGAAACCTCTACCACATGTGTCAACAAACACCAAACCGAATGCATACAGGTATTAAGCAGATCAAGTTCATATTTATGCACATTTATGTAACATGTCTCATAAGGAGTACTACTCACATTCCTAGATAAACTGGTCATAGATGACACCAGTTATAGGCTCTAATAACTCAGAAAATATAAGTAGTTTGCCAAAAATCTAAGTCGAGTCTCAAGTCCGGCAAGTAAATTAACGAAAACTCGTAGATATGCACTTATACAATTCTACTAATAACATGTCAATTAGCACGGCTTAGGCAAAAAACAGACGCAAATGCAATGTCATCATTGATATACTACCGTTCCGACTCGACCTATATGCTAAAATAAACATGCATTTTTTTTTTTTGAATATTGATGAAAATTTTTAAATTTTTAAATTTTTTTTTTTGTATTTTGTATATATGAGATGAAATAAACAATGCAAAACAAAATGTAAACGTGAATGCAACCAAAAGATATGCGACGCAAAACCCTTCCCCAAACCAAATCGCACAATGTCCCCATTGTGCAAAATCATGTAATGAAGAAAAGAGAAAAGAGAAACGGGAATTTGCGAGAAAATAAAGAAATATGACATGAAGTGGAACTCGGGAACTCACAAGACTTTAAGCGCAGCAAAAGGAAACCTCCCCAAACCAGCGAGAGCTAGGAGGTTTCAGTAGCTAGCAGTGCTACCAAAAAGTACCTGAAAAGACAAAAGGACCACGCATAAGTCCGAGAAAACAATTTTGAAGCGGTATTATGTGCACAATTGAGGAAAAGTAGAAGAAATAAATAATATGACGAAAGATAAAGTGGAGTAGAAAATTCCCTCAATTCCGCAAATCGACCAAACACAGCAGGGGAGAGGTCGTGAACAGGTACAGCAGTCCAGGGAGGTCGATCGACCATGGCAGGAAGTCGATCGACCAGAGTGAACAGGAACAGAAGCTCCTGGAACTGTGCCGCCAGTCGATCGACCATAAAGACCAGTCGATCGACTGAAAATACTGCTGTAACTTCTGATTTCTTCGTATTTGCTCAATAACTTGAGCTAATGAGGTCCAAAAACCTGCAAGTGCACAATAATACGTGCCCAAAATTGCGCAAAACCCAAAGTAAAGTCTAAAGTGCTTAAAAATCCTAAACAAAAAAAAATTAAATGCGAAGTCTCGCGCACACAAAAGCAATAAAAATAGTTTAAAAGCAATAAAATGAAGTTTTTGATAAAGCGCGTGATCAACTAGTAGTTGATCGAGAATGGCCACGGTATGGCCCACTTCGTCGGCTTTTGGCTACAAGAGGTAGCCTCAACGGTGCTCATCTTCTCAGCTGCACCTTTCTCAACTTCAGCATCCGTAGAGCTTGACGAATTAACAGCTTCGTCATCTCCCCAATCAATGACCTCTTCCGGCTCATCAAAGTCCAAGTCGGACTTTCTCACTCTGGCAGCCTCATCTTCAAGGTCCTCATCAGTGCCATAGCTCAGGCATCCAAGACCGCCTCTCGAAACGATTTGCTCCTTCACAGCCGGAGCAACAGGCATATCTCCCTTCCCCAAACCAGCTCCTGCAATGTCTAAAACAGAAGAATCTTCCTCCACTTTGCTCCCAATCTGGGGCGGAGGTGTTACAACAGGAGTAGGAATAGAGACAGGCATATCAGGAAGTATAAAATAGGATTTCTTTTCAGAAACCTTATTACAAGTGACAGGCCACATGGGGTCCTTCTTCCTAGCTGTCTGAGCAAAGACAATGGAGTGTTTCCCTACTTTGAAGGTCAGAGTCCCAGAGCCAACATCAATAACTGCACCAGCAGTGTGCAGAAATGGCCTACCTAGAATGATAGGTATGTGGGCATCCTCAGGCATATCTAGGACCACAAAGTCTACAGGGAAGAAAAACTTCCCTATTTGCACAGGGATGTCCTCTAAGACTCCTATTGGCTGGACCGCAGAGCGATCAGCCATCTGAACGGTCATGTTCGTAACTGCAAACCTATTCAATTTTAACTTTCTAGCAAGACTCAAGGGCATGACGCTAATACTAGCTCCTAGGTCACATAATGCCTTCTCAATAGAGAAGGTACCTATATTACAAGGAACGGAAAAGCTACCTGGGTCCTCTAGCTTATGGGGTGCAGTGTGAGTCAAATAAGAACATGACTCTTTAGTGAGTGCGACAGTATGTACAGTTTTAAGTGACCTCTTTTTAGACAGTAATTGCTTCATAAACTTCATGTAAGCGGGCACTTGATTCACTAATTCAAGGAAAGGTACTTGTACGTTTAGACTACGAACAACATTTTCAAATTTATTGAAAGATACTTGTTCCTTCGTCGGCACCAATCTCTCCGGATAGGGGGCTGTAAGAAGTAACTTAGCCCTCTCCTATAAATATCGCATGCCGGCATCCGTGGACTTAGGCTGAAAGTCCACTACCTTCTCCTTATTGAAGCTTGACCCCTCTTCAGACCGTCTCAAATATGAACCATTGATCGACATTGGGCCGTACTTCGGAACCGGGACTGACCCATCAGCACTCGGGTCTTGCCCCAATACTTTTGGAGTTGTCGTACCCCGAAACAAGTGATCCCTCAGGTTATCGGGCATTGGAGGACGAAATTGTTCAATATCAGCAGCGCCCTCGGTCGATCGACCTGGTTGGTCAGTCGATCGACCGGATTCGACATTACCAGAAGCTCCTGTAACTCGCACTTCGATCGATCGACCAAGGTGTATCGATCGATCGACCGATATACCCGTAGACGCCTTTTTCTTGCTATTACTTGTTACAGCTTTATTCTGACTCGGTTTCGCCCCATCTTTTTCATCAGTGTCCTCGACCATGGCAGGCCCCTCCAGGGTAGACCCACTCCTCAAAGTAATGGCATTTAGGGTCTCTTTCTGGTCAGTTTGAGTCGGTAAGTGTCCCGGAGCTCGAGTGGTACTCTTGCTAGCCAATTGAGCAGTTTGGCTCTCTAGAAGTTTCATTCCGATGTCTCTAGCTTGGGACTCCTTTTGCAACATATTCTTTAATTCAGCAAAGTCGGAATTTTGGGATTGTTGCTGTTGCGGCACATAGGGAGGTTTTTGATATTGCTGTTTGTGGACAAGGCCCTCGGGAACTGCGTCCGCGGGATCCACACTAGGCATAATCGACTCGAGGTTCTTTCGAATCGAATTAAGACAAATTAGAGTCGCCACCAAGTTTTTTGGGAACTTGGAACCGTTCAAGTCAACTTTACACCTTTCATCGAAAAGCATAAAGCCAATCGACTACGAGTGATTAAAGATAAAGACTTGTACCCTATATCACTCGATTTGAATGACTCTCGTAATCCAATGATATTTAGACGGATCCACAAACCATAGATTTTGAGTAAGGGGTGAGGGTACGTGTTAGGAAGCCCATAAGGACACCTAACCCCGCCCGTCAACAACGGCCTCTACTAAGTCAAGTGTCGGATTTCAAACAAGGTCATAGCTACTACGATATATGATATGCAAACATCGTTTTCAAAACCCTAACATGTGAAGTTTCTATGTCGATTTAGATGCAACTAAACTAACTATGTCAAAGTTGTAATTTAGCATGTGGGTTGATTGATCTAACAACATACAAAACAAAGCAAACAGGGCTTGATGGGAATGGGGGAGTCGTTAGGATCTACCCTATTACAACCCAGGCATTTCATGCCGACACACAAGAAATTAAAGATACAACTCGATCTAAATACAATTGCTATATACGACACCATACACGACACATGGCCATTCGGCCTAGGAAAACGTGCACAAGGGGGGGGGGGCATGACTTACATGACTCACGGCCTTGGGTCACTCCTCGTAATGCGTGCTTTCACTTAGTCTTATCGAATTAGACATTGGGTCATACACCAAAGCATGCATTAGCATAAATCGGGCCATGTTGCTTTAAACAATATGCGATTTACTACGCTCTTACATGCATTGGGGCACAACCATCTAACCAAACAAGGCTAAGGTTTTTGAAGAAGTTTTGACTCGATAAAAGTAAAACTAATTACAAACAAACTACCAAACATTACTCGATAAAAAAAAGTAATTACAAGATACGAAATAACGAGATAAAGATAAGAAAATAACGAGAAAAGGACTACAAAGACACGGCCAAACACGGCCTACACGTTCTAGCCTACCCTAATCCTTAGGTTAGATTCATTAGGTTAGATAGATGATTGCGAAACGGGTTAGGAAACAAGTTAGAAAATAAGTTAGAAACGACGTTGATCGATTGAGATGATGTCACGCCAAGGTGTATTCTACACGGCCTAAAGGGGTCAAATTAGGTCAAGTTCGCTAATTAAATTAACTCGTCGAGTGTTAATAAGAAGGTGCTAATCACGCACTCTTATACTAGCGAGAAATTATGTGAAAGAGAGAGATGCATTCAATTAAGTTACAGAATTGTTAATCGGTTTTTAAAGCTATGTCGATGCACCCTAACGTGTCTAATTAGGTTATTAAATTGATCTAATGTCTTCTAAACGAGTTATATGTTAACAATCAGAGGTCATACTAACATGTGACGGGTCCTAAGGTGGGTCGAATTACACGAAACAAAAGAGGGGTCAAAAGCGAAGAGCGAAGTTAGAATTCGTTTTATTAATGTCCTACCTTGAACACGAGGATATGTAAATGAGACGGGGGTTACGACCGACTGATGTAGTGGATTTATTTCCCATCTCAAGTCAACGCGGGTGTTCATGGTGGTACTTTAACTCATACTCGGACTAAACTAGTTTCGTAGTTAATGATAACAATCGATAAACAAAATAAAACGAAACAATAATAAACAAACATAAAAAAACGAAATAAAAGGGAGAAAGAGGAGGATTTGATGCACCCTTAACCTACATGTATCGTTGACACCGTCTTGGGTCGTAATAGATGGTAGATTTTATCTCGAGAGGCCGTCGTCGACGAAGAAACAAAGCAAACAACACGTTTTTTGCAAATCTGGACAGCAACTTTCAAACTGCGATTTCTCTCTCGTTTCACGGTGAAAATTCGATTTAAAAGATGTTTTGAAAACTAGAAAGAGAGGAGAACAGAGATCTTAAAACAATCCCTGCTCGTTTTGAGTTATTGGATTTGAAAACGAGCACAAACAGAACTGGACAGACAGGGAAAAGCACAAAAAGAGTGTATAACACTCTGTTTTTCGAGGGAATTCGTGTACTCTCAAGGGCAATTTGGCTCATAAATCTTTGTCTAATGTGTATATGGATGTTGTATGGTTAATTAGGAACAAGAAACTCGAATTTTAATGGAGGTTTGATGGTTGAACGAACGGTTTCAAGGAAGACACACAAACTGATTCTCAGTTTGTATGTCGGTTTTGTCGAGGGTTTTTGAGAGGCAATTAGGGTTTGTTTCTGGAGTTTAAAGCTTGTGAATGACGTTAGTATGTATGGAGAACTTAGAGGAATGAATGTATGGTGAAGGGTGGGTATTTATAAGGAGTTAAAGTAGGGTTTTAGAGGGGAGAGGCAGACGGGCTCATTTGCGCATAGCTGCTGTCCAGCAGCTTTTGTGAGGGTTTGAGAGGCTTTGTGAGGGGTTTTCTTGGTGGTTAAGCTAAGGTAATATGAGTAGGATACTAAGGTATGGGTTAGGGTTAATGGGCACGGGTTTTGGTGGTATTTGGAGCGGGTTTTGGGCTCGGGATTTGGCACGCAAAACAGGGGGGCTGCTCGTGTTTTCTTGCGGGCTGTTGGGGAGTGTTTGGGACGGGATTTGGGCCGTGGCTATGGGGGTTCAAACTGGGGTTGGATGGGTAGAGGCTTAGGTTGGTTAGTGTACTCGATATTCGCGCCAACTCGTAAAGAAAACGGGCTCAAAAACCGAGCTATAATCGAGCTCCAAAACGCGTGTTTAAAACGAGTTTTTTTCGATTTTTAAATCGATTTTTCAAATCGATTAACACATTAAAATAAATGATTCTTCAAATCAAATATACCCATAAAATAATTTTTCAAATCAAATATTTATTTTATTTTCAATAAAATAAACTTGAGAAAATAAATTCAAAATAAAGTAAAATGAATTCACCTTAAAATAACTTTAATTTAAATATCATTTAAATTAAATAAAATACTCCGTCGACAACGCTCATTCTACATCATAAAACGAACCCAAATAATGACAATGACAACTAATGAATACATGTGTCCTATCATCATCGGGTGTTTGTCGGGTTCTCTATTAATTCCAATATCGACGGATACGGGTATCTACAGAGCCCCCACTTTGACTGAGGCTTGGACAAGGCGAAAGTCAAAGTATACCCCAGGTCCCTCTCGACCTGAGGATTCTTCGGGTCGTTTATAGTCCATTAGACTTGCGTATATAAGCTTGCCAGCCATAAGAAGAGATCATACCTGAAACTTCGTTGGGGATAGACTCTTGCTTCTGTTGTGTCAAATTATCATCGTTGGTCATCGACCCATAAAATTGCATATATGGTGGATTGAGCCTTATCCTTAGGCGCCTACGTATCCGTTTCTGACGGAATCAAACTCGCGTCGTAGTTCGGCAACTGCTGACACATGCCCAAAGTTTATCATCTGCTGGCGTATGTCCAAAATTCATCATCTCACCGACATTTGCCCAAAATTTATCATCTGCTGGCGCTTGTCCGAATGGGACGGGACTTTCCAAGGAGGTTGCCGCCGCTTTCATCATTTGCTTTCAGCTACGGAATTCTTCCATTTCATACTCTTGTATTGAATTGAATTCTGAGTGGATGTCATCCTTTACATCTTGATAATGGTCTCTGAAGCCAACGGCTTCAGAGCCCCCAGTTTGCAATGGCTCTAAAGTCGAAGAATTTAGAGCCCCCAGTTGAAGCATATCCTGCTATATTTGAAACATAGGAAAACGTACTAGCAATAATCATCACATAAGCACATTTGGATCATCGATCTTAAAATTGGATCATTTGAAATACTGGGTCATCGACCCGAAAATTGAATTTGAAAATTTTGAATAATTGGGCCATCGACCCGAAGTTTAAATTTGACATCACTTGGTATGTTGGGCCATCGACCCTTCAAAAATTGAATTGGAAAATTTTGAATGATTGGGCCATCGACCCGAAAAGATTCTACTACTTGGATCATCTATCCACAATTCGCAAAAAGTTTTTGGAATTTTGAAATTTTGAAATTTTTGAGTCGAACCTTGATGGGTGAGCATGAAACACGACTCAGACACTCTGTATGATCCGTAAACAACGTGGGCGTAGCCCGCTACCGTAAAACAAAAAGGGAAAATAAAACCCTAAGTGTGCACGGGTTTTAATTCAATTATTGACTTGTTGGGGGTAGAAATGTAAATTGGCCATTCTGGCGCACCAAAATGGCAAAAGGGAATCACAAGGTCGTCGAACTTGGGACGGAGATATCGTATGGCATGGTCGTGCTCCCGAGGGCACATGGGAATCAAGATCACTTGGCATTGACAGGGTGGATTAAACTCACGGAGCAACAACGTTGGCTTCGCCCAGACACTAAACACAGACTGATTTTATGAGAACACTTAGACATCACCCATCACTCTTGTTGGGAACATTCTGTCACTCTTCTCCTCACCTCCTTTCTTTTTAGCGAGTTTTCATCATTTCTTGCCACCGCCTTCTTTCTTTTCAGCGGGCTTTTACTAATTTTCTTCCACGCCTTCTTTCTTTTCAGCGGGTTTTTCATATTTTCTGTTCCCAACACAAACCCACATCTATGTGACTCAGCATCTTTGCCTAAACTGTTAGATAAAGCTCATTCTGAGACTTGATACTATTCATCTAAACCTATATCCTTATCCTAGCTTACATCGAGTACTAAGACCGACTCAAACAAAGGTGGCTTCATTTGGACTTGGTTAAGACCCATATGATGACAACTTGGCGGATGGGTGGATTGAATCCCTTATTCAAAAGGACTGCCTATGTATTCGCGTGGAGCGAAATCAAATCCGACGTAGTTCGATCAAGGTGCATAAACATGGCATTTTGATTGTGTGTACACACTCAAAGGTTTCACCTAAGGTATCATGTCGTATCCCATTCTAGCCTGTAAGGTACCGTTAAATCCCGTGTTTGGGGTTAGGTGTAAAAGGCTTGGATCTTTTGGGATGTGGAGCTTGGTAATAACAAGTTGGAATGGTTAACCATCATTCTGAAGGTTTGTTTTGTGGTGCTAAGGCCAAGGGCTATGGCTGCTGATGTGGTTGGAATGGGTGTCTCGGTTTTGATGAAATCCGAGTGCAAATGGGTTGGAAAACAATGTGGGTTCAAATCTCCATATCTTGACCCTAAAGGCTGGGTGTAACAACACAAGCGGAATAATTCTCAAAATTCCCGACTATCCCTTTGTAACTGTCTCAGGAAGGACTTAGAGGGTAAAGAGGTTACTACTTAAGCTTTTGGGCTTCGCCCATTGAACTTCAACTATGGATACTTGACTTGACTTCTGGCTTCCGTAACTTCGACATTCAACCAAAAGCGTTCTGCAATGACTTCAACATCTTTTTTTCCTTTTTTCTTTTTCTTTCATCTTTTTTTTCATTTTTCTTTTTTTTTTTTCATTTTTTTTCATTTTTCCAATTTTTCTCTTTTTCTCATTTTTCATTCTTTTTCATTTTTTTCTCTCTTTGAAAATGATCTTCTATTCATTCTCTTAGTCATAAATGGATACACCTTGAAAACTGGGCTTCGCCAACTAATTTGGGTGGGAACTAACAATTCCTTGTTAGAACGGGTTGATATCTTCTCTCTTCGAGATGGGATGATTTTGTTGGGGATGGGCTTGCCTTCCATCATCGATAGGGAAACCAGGAGCTAGTCCGGGTTTGTCATAGAATCATCTAAAAGCTTGTCACAAACATTGGTTCAGATGGAGGTTTCTACCACCAGACATGGAATAGGTAAAGGAATCAAACACGGGATCTTAGTGTACCTTACATTTTGAAACAAGACATATTTCTACCCCAGGGATTCCTTTGAGTGTGTTGTGCGTTTTATCATGTTTTGGAATGATTGAGGATTGGAAACAAGACATATTTGGAAACGAACTGCAACTTTTATTGGAATGACACATGTTTAAAAGACTCGAAGGAACGATTCCTAGGACACACCCTAGGTCATCGTGGAACAAACGACTCAACTTCAAGAAAAGAAAGCCCTGGACTCGACTCGACTAAGATAAGAAAACAGATCCCGTCTCATAATTTTCAAATCTGGTCTTGAGCTTTCTCGTGTTCAGCTGTCAGCTTAGATGCTTGGCTCTGGTCCTTGATCCCTTTGATGGTCTGCCTCCATCCCGAGGTAGTCCTCTGAGGATCTACGCCAGTGATGAAGGTTGGTGAATCGAATTGTCTTTTATTAACTTCATTAATGAGAGGAGTACATTCTAGAGCAAGACTCCTGACTTGAATTTCATTCTTCGGGTTTGGAAAGAATTCAAAGCAATCCACAAATATTTTCCCGATAAACACCCCTTTCAAGTGACATGGGCGGATAAGATGGGAATAATCGACATTGTCTTCGACAGAAACAAATTTAGTGTGATCGCCAAATGGATTGGTGATGTTATTGGGTTTAACAGTTGGGATCGGGAGTGTTCCATTCTCAATCATGTCTTGGATTTCGTGCTTCAGTCGATAGCACCTTTCAGTATCATGGCCTTTCCCTTGATAAAAGGCACAGTAGGCATTTGGTTTATACCATTTACCTTGTTGATCAGCGGGAGGGTCCGGAGTTGGACCAATAGGCTTCAGCTTTCCTTGGGCTACGAGCCTTTGGAGAGCATATGTATAAGTGCATCCGATATCGGTGAATGCCCTCGGAGCTTGGCGTTGCGGTTTCTTCGATTGCCCTTCTAAGAGATTGATGGCTTCATCAATATGGGTCATTGCTGGGGCCTTGGCCTTAGACGACGAGGCCCTTTGGTATCCTTTCGGCTTTTCAGCCTCTGCCCTTATGACATCATCTTCTACCTTTATCCCGATTCTTATCAATTTTTTGAAAGAGCCAAAATTCTGGTATTTCAGAGCATTGCGATAAATGGGTCGTAGATTCTTTACGAACTTATCTACCATTTCAACTTCGTCAGGCTTCTTGGCTAACTTCACGCTTTCAGCGCGCCATCTTGCAAGGAATTCAGTAAAGCCTTCTTTGTCTTTCTGTGTCATCACCTCCAATGTTCTTATGTTGGTTTGAATCTCGACATTATCAATATAGTGCTTGCGAACTCCACCGTGATATCTTCGAAAGTAGGGAAGTTCTTAAGGTCCAGATTGTAGAACCACGCCTTCGGGTGTTCATCCAGAGATTGAGCGAAAATTTCCGAGAGCATGTCAGCAGGTACTCCCTTCAGTGCTAAGTACCCCTTATAGGCCTTAACATGGTGGACTGGATCTTCTGTGCCCTTAAACTTTGGGATATCAGTGAGTACTATGTTTGTGGGCAACTTATCCTGAATTGGGGCATATGCCCTAGCATTTTCGTAATGGATGTTCTTCCCCTGGGAGAGTTTTAGACGGTCTTCAATGAATTTGAACCGTTTCTCCAGATCAGTCAGAGGTGGGGTAGATGAAGAGGAATCTTCACCCAACTTGGATTCGATCGCATCCATTCTGGTCATCATGAGGTTCACGACCTCAGTGAGTTTGTTAACAGCATCTTCCATTGCTTAAAGTCGGGTTTTTGGCGGCCTTTCTACAAGAAAACCCCGAACCGAGTCAATATTTAAAAGTAAGAGCCCCTGCACACTTAAGGACACGACACCAATTTGACTCAAGTCAAGACTCGACTTAAGACTGACTAACCAAAAGGTTCGACTCACGGTTGGATTTAGACCTCGATTTATTTTAGACTCGACAAAACGACATGACTCAAGTTGTCATAGCTCGATTCTAAACTGGACTCGGTGTGACTAAACCCGTGATTGGACCAACATAGTCCTTAGGTTCAAGTGAAACGCCCTAAATGGCCTAGCTTGGGCGTTTCTGTGGACTATCCTAGACCAATTGGTCGACCAACATGACTCAAAGCCCAAGAGGTGAGCTTGGGTGACCCAACAAGGTCGTGTTCTAGACTCTTAGAACGAAACACGCCTGGCCTAACACAGCCAGGACCCGGACACGACTCGACGCATTTCATGCTTGGTTAAGGTTCGAGAGGCATTTTGAATTGATTTTGAAAAACGAAGGATTGATTTGAAAATGAGATTTGAAATGGGCAGCATGCCGGCTATAAAAGCTTATTTTGGGCCGAAAAATCTAGTCCTATTTGGGCAGCATTCCGCGTTTTTAAAACCATGCTATTTTGAAAGTAAGTTGTTCAAAAATTCGGTTTTGATATGGAAACTTTTGAAAAGACTCGGGAAATTCATTTCGCACATTGTCATTCACATGTTATAAGGATGTATGCTCCTAGACATCTCTAAGTCTCGGCAAGTCTTCTACAAGAAGGTCTATGCCCTCCATCCTTTTTGGGTCTTATAGAGCAAGGGCCTTTAGGTAGAGTACCTAGAAGAGCATCCCCACCATCAAGAACCACGACGAGGAGGAGCGGAAGCAAGCAATGTGCAAGTTCCTGGCATAGTGGGACGTCGCCCCCCACGCATCACAAAGAAACGCTGGGACGGCCCGGGAAAGTCCTTAAGGGTTTATGCATGAATCGTAGCACTATGAGTAATGTTTTACTTTCCAATACTTTCTTTTCAAGTTTCACCTCGGAGGAAAAGACCCTAGAAACAAAGTGTAACTAGTCCTCTTTTTCCCCAATGAGTCGCCAAATGTGGACAAGGCCCTCGGGAAATGCGTCCGCGGGATCCACACTAGGCATAATCGACTCGAGGTTCTTTCGAATCGAATTAAGACAAATTAGAGTCGCCACCAAGTTTTTTGGGAACTTGGAACCGTTCAAGTCAACTTTACACCTTTCATCGAAAAGCATAAAGCCAATCGACTACGAGTGATTAAAGATAAAGACTTATACCCTATATCACTCGATTTGAATGACTCTCGTAATCCAATGGTATTTAGACGGATCCACAAACCATAGATTTTGAGTAAGGGGTGAGGGTACGTGTTAGGAAGCCCATAAGGACACCTAACCCCGCCCGTCAATAACGGCCTCTACTAAGTCAAGTGTCGGATTTCAAACAAGGTCATAGCTACTACGATATATGATATGCAAACATCGTTTTCAAAACCCTAACATGTGAAGTTTCTATGTCGATTTAGATGCAACTAAACTAACTTTGTCAAAGTTGTAATTTAGCATGTGGGTTGATTGATCTAACAACATACAAAACAAAGCAAACAGGGCTTGATGGGAATGGGGGAGCCGTTGGGATCTACCCTATTACAACCCAGGCATTTCATGCCGACACAACGAGAAATTAAAGATACAACTCGATCTAAATACAATTGCTATATACGACACCATAAATGACACATGGCCATTCGTCCTAGGAAAACGTGCACAAAGGGGGGGGCACGGCTTACATGACTCACGGCCTTTGGTCACTCCTCGTAATGCGTGCTTTCACTTAATCTTATCGAATTAGACATTGGGTCACACACCAAAGCATGCATTAGCATAAATCGGGCCATGTTGCTTTAAACAATATGCGATTTACTACGCTCTTACATGCATTGGGGCACAACCATCTAACCAAACAAGGCTAAGGTTTTTGAAGAAGTTTTGACTCGATAAAAGTAAAACTAATTACAAACAAACTACCAAACATGACTCGATAAACAAAGTAATTACAAGATACGAAATAACGAGATAAAGATAAGAAAATAACGAGAAAAGGATTACAAAGATACGGCCAAACACGGCCTACACGTTCTAGCCTACCCTAATCCTTAGGTTAGATTCATTAGGTTAGATAGATGATTGCGAAACGGGTTAGGAAACAAGTTAGAAACGACGTTGATCGATTGAGATGATGTCACGCCAAGGTGTATTCTACACGGCCTAAAGGGGTCAAATTAGGTCAAGTTCGCTAATTAAATTAACTCGTCGAGTGTTAATAAGAAGGTGCTAATCACGCACTCTTATACTAGCGAGAAATTATGTGAAAGAGAGAGATGCATTCAATTAAGTTACAGAATTGCTAATCGGTTTTTAAAGCTATGTCGATGCACCCTAACATGTCTAATTAGGTTATTAAATTGATCTAATGTCATCTAAACGAGTTATATGTTAACAATCAGAGGTCATACTAACATGTGACGGGTCCTAAGGTGGGTCGAATTACACGAAACAAAAGAGGGGTCAAAAGCGAAGAGCGAAGTTAGAATTCGTTTTATTAATGCCCTACCTTGAACACGAGGATATGTAAATGAGACGGGGGTTACGACCGACTGATGTAGCGGATTTCTTTCCCATCTCAAGTCAACGCAGGTGTTCATGGTGGTACTTTAACTCATACTCGGACTAAACTAGTTTCGTAGTTAATGATAACAATCGATAAACAAAATAAAACGAAACAATAATAAACAAACATAAAAAAACGAAATAAAAGGGAGAAAGAGGAGTATTTGATGCACCCTCAACCTACATGTATCGTTGACACCGTCTTGGGTCGTAATAGATGGTAGATTTTATCTCGAGAGGCCGTCGTCGACGAAGAAACAAAGCAAACAACACGTTTTTTGCAAATCTGGACAGCAACTTTCAAACTGCGATTTCTCTCTCGTTTCACGGTGAAAATTCGATTTAAAAGATGTTTTGAAAACTAGAAAGAGAGGAGAACAGAGATCTTAAAACAATCCCTGCTCATTTTGAGTTATTGGGCACGAAAACGAGCACAAACAGAACTGGACAGACAGGAAAAGCCGCGAAAACAGAGTGTATAACACTCTATTTTTCGAGGGAATTCGTGTACTCTCAAGGGCAATTTGGCTCGTAAAGCTTTGTCTAATGTGTATATGGATGTTGTATGGTTAATTAGGAACAAGAAACTCGAATTTTAATGGAGGTTTGATGGTTGATCGAACGGTTTCAAGGAAGACACACAAACTGATTCTCAGTTTGTATGTCGGTTTTGTCGAGGGTTTTTGAGAGGCAATTAGGGTTTGTTTCTGGAGTTTAAAGCTTGTGAATGACGGTAGTATGTATGGAGAACTTAGAGGAATGAATGTATGGTGAAGGGTGGGTATTTATAAGGAGTTAAAGTAGGGTTTTAGAGGGGAGAGGCAGACGGGCTCATTTGCGCATAGCTGCTGTCCAGCAGCTTTTGTGAGGGTTTGAGAGGCTTTGTGAGGGGTTTTCTTGGTGGTTAAGCTAAGTTAATATGGGTAGGATACTAGGGTATAGGTTAGGGTTAATGGGCACGGGTTTTGGTGGTATTTGGAGCGGGTTTTGGGCTCGGGATTTGGCACGCAAAACAGGGGGGCTGCTCGTGTTTTCTTGCGGGCTGTTGGGGAGTGTTTGGGACGGGATTTGGGCCGTGGTTATGGGGGTTCGAACTGGGGTTGGATGGGTAGAGGCTTAGGTTGGTTAGTGTACTCGATATTCGCGCCAACTCGTAAAGAAAACGGGCTCAAAAACCGAGCTATAATCGAGCTCCAAAACGCGTGTTTAAAACGAGTTTTTTTCGATTTTTAAATCGATTTTTCAAATCGATTAACACATTAAAATAAATGATTCTTCAAATCAAATATACCCATAAAATGATTTTTCAAATCAAATATTTATTTTATTTTCAATAAAATAAACTTGAGAAAATAAATTCAAAATAAAGTAAAATGAATTCACCTTAAAAAACTTTAATTTAAATATCATTTAAATTAAATAAAATACTCCATCGACAACGCTCAGTCTACATCATAAAACGAACCCAAATAATGACAATGACAACTAATGAATACATGTGTCCTATCATCATCGGGTGTTTGTCGGGTTCTCTATAAATTCCAATATCGACGGATACGGGTATCTACACTGTTGCTTGTGAGGGGGCACATAACTTTGCTGCTGCTGCTGCTGCTGCGGAGGTGGAGTTGGATTTAGGATATTCTGGCTACTCCACCTGGCCTCATGTTGGGATGAACATTAGGCTCATAGTAGGTGTTTGTCTGCCTATAATGTTGAAAGGCAGCACAAGACTCAAAGGGACTATGACAATTTTCTGAAACATGTCCCTCAGCTCCACAGCTTTTGCAGACGAATGGACCGTCTGACACAGCATTTACATGGTAAATACCTCCTTTAGAAGCTCCTCCCAACTCGTACTTGTCAAATCTCGCAGTGAGAGCTTCAAGTGCAGCTACAGAAAGAGATTCATCACTCCTCCTTTGATTCCCTCTGGAATTCCCATACTCAGCTTTATGGGTGGCTAAGTCATCAATGATCTTCCACCCTTTGGTCTCTCCAACATTCTCTGCAAATCGGCCACTTGCTGCAGCGTCCAAGATAGCTCTTTCATCATCATAGAGCCCATTATAGAACTGATTGCATAGGCTCCACTTCTCAAACCCATGGTGCGGTATGGTTCGCACCAATTTCTTGAAACGGACCCAGGCCTCATGAAAGTTCTCATCCGGCCCTTGTTTGAAGCTCGTGATCTGAGCTCTAATCGCATTGGTCTTCGAGGCAGAAAAGTATTTCTTGTAAAATGCCAAGGCCAAAGAACTCCAGTCGGTGATCCCATTAGCAGCTCGATCCAGGTCTCTATACCATTCCCTTGCAGCATCGCGGAGTGAGAATATAAACATGGTCTCCTTTATCTGGTCCTGGGTCACACCGGTCGGTGGGGGTATAGAGCAGCAGTAATCGATAAATATCTCCATATGCTTGGCTGCATCTTTATTTGCAGCACCCCCGAACTGGTTCCTCTCAACTAAGTTGATGTAGGAAGGCTTCGGTTTGAATTTCCTATCAGCTCTAGGTAATTCGAACCCCTTGTAAAGATTTTTAGCTGTCGGCTCAGAATGACTTGCTATAGTTGCTTCTTCAGCCATGATTGGAATGTCTGGAGAAGTGACTGTCTCAGCTGAAGAAGTATAAGCAGGAGATGTAGGTGGATCTTCTTCGAACAGCTCGTTCTCGTAGTAACTAGACAGAGTACTCAGCTTTTCCTATGTCGGCAATATCCTAGATGATCGTCTCAACTCGCGCAAGGTCTTCTCAATCTCAGGATTGAACGGTACTAATTCACCACCCTGTGACCTGCGCATAAGAAGAAACTACAAAAAGAATATAAGAAAAGTTTAAGGAACGGATGTCCCTTAAACTAAGAAAGACTAAATAAAAACAACTAAAAATTAGAACAATTGCCTCCCCGACAACGGCGCCAAAATTTGATACCCGTCATTGTGAGTACCAAAAATAATATTTATAATTCCTATTAAAACTAACCTAGGCTAGTGGTAACAGGGTCGAACCACAAGGAGGCGAATGTAATTAATAATTGTCTAATTCTAGTCTAAGGTAACGAATGTGGGGGTTGAATTAATTTGGTCTACAGCTAAAGGCAATAAACTAAATAGACGGATAAAACAGATAAAAGAAGGGGTACTAGGATGGTCGGTTCACTATAGTTTCGGCGGCAGCATACTAAGCAGGTCTAAATCAAACACATGAGGCGGGAAAACAAGAGGTCCTCTCGGTCCACTCTTAACAAATAGCATCTTTCGATCTCGCTACAAGTCCCTAATATCACTAATACTGACTCTCGTCCTGAAAAGTGACTTATAATCTAAACTTTACCTATCTTTCGATCTCAGCATAGTTTGGTCATTTTAATTGGTGATCTAACAACTTTCCCTATCTTTCGATCTAATGGGTCAGTCATATATTAAGCATTCAACTAGTCGCATGCATTCGATTCGTCAAATACAACATTTAAATCAATTAAAATGAAGGTAAACCTCACGTGGTCAGTCGATCGACCAGGTATGGCGGTCGATCGACTGACACGCGATTTCAGGCCATGTCAATACTAATGCCGCCTACACTATAATTCCCCTACATCCTAGCACAAATAAATTAGCTACTCATACTAAGAATGATAACAACAGTAAGATTGGCTAAATAAACTACAGAATTCATGATTGATACGGTAAGATAAACAATTAACATAAGATGGCAATTCGGCTTGGGAAACTGATCTAGCAATTCTATAACTATGAAAGAAAGCAAAATAACTTGAGCAAAACAAGAGAGTACCGTGTGAATTGCGAAGGAAAAGAACAAAGCCGAATTATCAAAGTGAATTGTATTCAATCCCGAATTAATCATTGAACCCTAATTATTGATAAACTAAAACTGTCTACTAAACTTGAATAAAATTTTTATAGTTATTCTGAAAACTCATGCTGCGTTATAAAGAAAAAGTACGCAGCTATTATTCCTAAACCTAATAACTATTGGGCTTGATAAATCTCGATCTTTTAATTCTCGTCTGAAGTAGCGGCTTGGTCGATCGACCAAGCATGGCGGTCGATCGACTGCTCTGAGCTAAACAGTAGCTACTGGAACCCGCAGGTTGGTCGATCGACTGAAGGCAGTGGTCGATCAACTGAAGTAGCTGGTAGTTGACTTCTATAATCTCGTGGATTTGTCTTTTGGGCCTTGAAACGCGCACCAAGCTCGTTCCTTAAGTGAATTCTTTACGTCAAATGCAATGCAGGATACTCGGGGACGGATTTAGCTCAATTTCCGTTGAATTCTTCACATTTATGCAATAATGTACAAAAACACGAAAGTAGACGGAAATAGGGAAAATGGTAGCTTAAACTACACAAATGAGCTCTGAAATGCGTGTAGAATGAGATGTAAAACGTCATAAAAATGACACGCATCACTTACACTCAGGTACCCTTACCTCTATGGCACAGAGAGTACTATTCATTTGTTCCACTCTCTCTCTTTCAGCGACGGTGAGTTCACGCTCATCTAAAGCAGCTTCAAGCAAATCCAACATAGCATCATTGTTATCCGGGTTATCTGCACACTCATCTAAAAGCATCAAAGCTTCTAGTGGGTCTTTAATAAAAGAACCCGACCAGAAGTCATAAACAGACTCGTCAACAATATTTACAGAATAACAAGTATCCTCTATCATTGGCCGAGCAAGAGTACTGGGTAGACTGAAAGTAATCGCGCCATCCCCCACTGCAAGAGTCAAACACCCTTGTTTGACATAAATAATGGCCCCAGCTGTACATAAGAATGGTCTTCCTAGTATAATTGGGGTCTGGGTATCCTCAGCTATGTCTAAAACAATAAAGTCCACTGGTATAAAGAACTTGCCTACTTTGACAGGCACGTCCTCTAAGATACCCAAGGGTCGTCTTATAGATCTATCAGCCATCTTTAATGTAATGTTAGTCATTTTAAGGTGACCCATATTAAGCTTCTTGCAGACAGAAAAGGGCATGACACTGACACTGGCTCCTAAATCGCAAAGAGCCTTGTCTATCACTTCATTGCCTATAGTACAGGTAATAGAGAAACTACCCGGGTCTTTCATTTTTGGTGGGGCTTTATTTAAAAGTAAATTACTAGACTCTTCCATAAATGCAATAGTCTCAAATTCACTAAGCTCTCTCTTACGCGTCACAATATCTTTCATAAATTTAGCGTAAGTAGGTACCTGGGTAATAAGTTCGGTAAAAGGAACGTTTACCTGGAGATTCTTGACCACATCCACAAACATACCGTACTGTCGCTCGACCTTAGCATCCTTCAGACATCCCGGATAGGGAACCCTGGTAGCAATGAGTGGGCCCGTGACCTTCTCCTAACCTTTATCAGCGCGTGACACCTCTACAGAAGGGGAAGATGACACGGTAGCGGAATTAGATCTTGAACTAGAAGCCCCGCTGGTACTGGTGGTCGATCGAATAGATTTCTCACTCGATCGAACTGTTTTATCCGAAAAATCACTCGATCGAGGAATGTTATCCTCTCGATCGAGTTCTTCAATTTCAGCATCTTTAATCGAGTCCCATAATCACTCGATCAAACAACTCTTTCTACCAAGTTACTCGATCGAGAGGAATTAACTCCTCGATCGAATCCTTCAAATAGGGCACTTCTCAATCGAGCAGGTATTGTACTCGATCGAGTACTGGGAAAGGCTAATTCACTCGATCGAGTTGCAGGATGATATTCAGCAGGGATATCGTCAATTAGCTCCTCTAAATCATTATCCGGGGTATCATCAGCTGTCACAACCCCGTCTTTCGGCATTTTTGGTCCATCATAAGTAAGACCGCTTCGGAGATTAATGGCATTGATTGGGTCACATGGAGGTGATTGATTCACTAGATTTTGCGCGAGTGTTGGACGCGTAACTTGCTCTCTTAGCTCTACTATGGCGGTGTCATCCTTATCGAACTTCTTTCCGAGCTGGTGTGTTAAGTTCAATACCAAGGATTTCAATTCTGATAACTCCATATTTGTAGAAGGCGAATCAATTGGTTGCAGCATTGGTGTAGAAGGGCTAGAAGTACTTGTTGATGTCAAATCTTCATATAGCTTAGAGAATGGTATCCTTTGCTTGAATTTTCGATAAGCGCAAACGCGCTCTACATCCGCCATACAAGAAATAGGGTCATGCCCCTCGGTACCGCATCTACCACAAACCACCTCATGCTCAATTATGGCCCAAACTTGCTCATGCACACCCGTAGTCTGTATAATCTTCGGACTGCTTAACCTTCCACTAGGACTTTCCACCTCACCTACTATCAACTCATTTACATACCTACTTCCTCGGGGATTTCCATATTCAGCAACGTAGATGGCCATTTCTTCGATAATATGCCATCCTTGATCATCCTCTACATTTTTCTGGAATTTCCCTTTGGCCGCATTATCAAGAATAGCTCTCTGGTCCGGATATAACCCATTGTAGAATTCGGTACATAAGAACCAACGCTTAAAGTCATGATGAGATACAGATCGTATGAGCCTCTTGAACCTAGTCCAAGCCCCGTTCAAGTCTTCAGTAGGTAGTATCTCAAATGCAGTAATTTGAGCTCTCAACGCATTAGTGCGCTGTGGTGGGAAATATCGTCTGTAAAAGGCTAAGGCAAGGGAATTCAAGTCAGTTACACCGGAAGCTTCCCTATCCAAATCTCTCAACCACTCTCGGGCATCATCAGCCAAGGATAAAGGGAAAAGGACCCCCTTAACTCTATCTTGCGTTACCCCAGCAGCTAATGGAATGGTGGAGCAATATTCTCTGAAGAGCTCTATGTGCTTGCAAGGATCCTCTCCAGGTACCCCCTTAAGAGATTTATCTCAACCAGCTGTATATATGATGGGTGGATTCCAAAGGCCCCCGAATCAGTAGTGGGTAACAAGAAACCTTTAGGAAGAGAATCCACTGTAGGCTCTGAATGACTGGCGATATTCGGCATCCTAGCAGATAGAGTCTACAGCAAAGCAGGTACGACAATGTTCTCTTCTAGAACAGATTTCCTGCAAAACTTATTAAGAACTTGCAAAAAGATGAGATCAATCTCAAGGAATAAATTCCTTGAGACGAGAGACAAACTTAATAAAAGCAATAAAATTACGCCACCTCCCCGGCAACGGCGCCAAAATTTGATACCGTCCTTTAGAATCAAAAATAAATTCCTAAATACACTAACAGAAGCTAGCAGTAAGTAGGGTCTATCTCCACAGGGAGATGGGAAAATGTCAGCTTTAACTAAGTCCGTCAAGGTTACTAATTCTTGGGGGTTTGATTGTTTGTTTTAAACTAAAAGGTCAAGGAAGAGAAATAGAGTAAAAGGGTTGAAAGTAAGCAAATAGAGAGAAGGCAGCTAAGACAGACTGTTCACCATGATTCTCAAGTAATGCAATCTAAGGTCTCAGGTCTATGCAAGATTAGTCTACGGAGCAGCGAATATCTCCTTCCGGTCTCAATTCGCCCTAAAACACTAATAGCTTAGCTTCCGCCCTCACTAAAGCGCCCTATTGTTCGTTACAGGTCTTACCATTTCCAATCTTCCGATCTAGGTCTAGGTGTACCGTGATTTATTAACTAATTGCGTCGACTCAATTAGACAAGAACAGTTAAATGTAGCGATTAACAACGTAGACCAAAATTGCATTAAACCTAAGTACTCAATTCACAATTCCATTAAAATCATGGCTCCCCTATGTCTTAGCAAGGGAGGATTAGCTACGCATTTCGTCAAACAAGCAACAACAACACATGAGCAATAAAAAGTAAGCATGATGAAAATAGACATAGAAAGATTGACAATAATAAATGAAGATTAAAGGAGAGAAAATAATAGAGAGCAATAAAAGATTAAGATTAAGAAAAGAACAATAGATTACAATTAATCCAAATTAGGGTTCAAGAGCAAAGTATAGAGAGTAAAGAGAAAATATCGAAGTCAAGAGAGGAGAAGAAGAAGTAAGTGTATCGTATACTAACCTAGCTTATATCTAATTTACAATGCCGAACATGAAAATAGGCTAAAACACGCATTAAACACAAAGTCACTCGATCGAGTAACATGAAACCACTCGATCGAGGATAAATCTTGACATTCCTCTCGATCGAATGAAACTGGAGTTCGATCGAGTACTCCTTGTATCAGCCATTTCGATCGAGTAACAGAACAGCTCGATCGAGTGATTCTTTGATGGATAAAGCATTCGATCGAACAAATAGTGTAGCAAAACTGGTCGATCGAGCTATATTAGCACATATGGACTCCTTGACACCTTCCGGGGTCAGTTCACGCGTCTCTAAGTGATGGATTCCAGGCTCCAATTCCTTATTCTCCAAAAATGCACACAAATGGGACAGGTTTAGGCTCGATTTTGCTCCTTTCTGGTCCGTACCTGCAATTTACACAAGACAAACCAAAGTAGACTATTCGGGGGCATTTGTAGCCTGATGCCACGTAAATAACACAGAAATGTGTGTAAAAATAAGGTAAAAACCTTATATAAAATACACGCATCAGATTTTAGAGTGGAACAAGCTGCATTCTACTTGAGGGACGTGGCGGAGGGTGGTGGGATAAGGTTATGGTGAGTGCTCTAGACCTATATGTGAGACATAGGTTATCTGTTATACCTTGGGTTGAGTTTAAGAAAGCTATGAGGCGAGAGTTCATGACAGAACATGTACGTAGTAAGCTGAGAAAGGAGTTTGGTGACTTCAAGATGACTTCTGATATGACAGTGGCTGAGTATTATCACAAGTTCAACAAGAAGTCTAGGTATGCAGAGGATATGGGGCTGAACCAGGAGAACTTGGCGTTGAGGTTTGAGAAAGGTTTGACACCTAAGATTATGGAGAAGTTGTCGGTAGGAGTCCTTACTGATGTTAAGGAGTTATATGAACGTGTCGGGAGAGCTGAGAGGTTACTTGAGATGGCTAAGGAGAATAGGGAGAGAGCTTCTGAGAAGAGGAAGACTGAGAGTGAGGGTGGTGGTCAGTCTAGTTACAAGAGGGGCGGCCATAACCAGGTGAGAGCTTACTCTTCGGGGTCGGGGTTCAGTGGTGGAGCTTCTTATGGGCGTGGCCGTGGTGGTGGTAGTAGCAGCTGGGGTTTATCTTGTTTTAATTGTGGCAGTGTGGGCCACAAGAGACATGAGTGTACCGGTGTTGTGGGCAAGGATTTTCAGAGGCAGTCTTAGGGGAGTTTCTCTCAGGGTCCATCTCAGAACTATGCTAGTAACAAGCTGACTGGGTCATGGAATAATCAGGGTGGTCAGAACAACAATAGTGGGATAACCGCAATGACGGTAATTCATATCAAAGACCAATGACGAACAACAACCTGTAATACTACGGTTTTCTAAGTCTATGGGTACTCTATCGAGTGGGCTTACTCTGTCGAATAAGTATGTTTTTATACGAAACAGTAGTCTGTCTGATGGGTACTCGATCGAGTAAGGGGCACTCGATCGAGTAACTTACTTACTCGATCCAGTAAGTTACTTTTACGGGTTGTTTTTGACGGGATTTGTTAATAACGCGTGATTCATATTTAAAGGTTTTCGTCACTTTATTCATCACTTTTACTTTTTCTAAAAACCCTTCAAAGAGAAAAGAAGTTACGTTGTCCCCGTCGTCGCGTTACTATCAAATCCCAAAGGCTAAGGTTGTCGGATCATCACGTTCTTTACACCGTTGAGTTCATCGTGTCAAGGGTAAGACCCTTGTATAGTTTTTATGTTGTTTCATTGAGTTTGGTTAAAACCCTAATTGGGTAAATTGGGAGTTTTGGGATTATTGTGTTTATTAGATGGTGATTGTATGATTTTGCATGTTTGATAGGAGGTGATTTCATTGAAGAACGATTTTGATTAGCTGCTAGACCGTCTGTGGTGATTGCTTTTCCAGGTAGGGTTTCCCTACTCAGTATTGGCAACATAATGTGTGGTGATTGTTGTTGTGATTATTGGTTAATTATATTGTTGGTTGATTTTGACGGTTGTTTGCTGTATATTGTTGACTGATTGTGTAACTGTCTGTGTTCTTCGGGGCGCGTCCCTGGCTAATTGGAGTCACTTGCGGGAGTGTCTTCACGCCCTTGATTCGCCCTCTGTGGAACCCGTCACAGAGGGGATGTGCACATTAATGAACTTGGGTTTATCGCTCGATGGAGATGAGCGGGGATTTGGTGGGTACGGCTGCGGTTCCCCACTGGCGGCATGGAGTACTTGTTGCGATGGGTACTCTGGCAGGGCTACACACTTTAGTGTGTAGTCAGTTGTGTGGAGATTGGAGATGGAGACTGGAGATTTGTTTGAGCTGTTTGTGATATTGTTACTTTATGGTGTTTGTTTTATGTAATCAATACTTACCCCGTTTAAATGTTCTAAAAACTGTGGTGATCCATTCGGGGATGGTGAGCAGTTATTGAGTAGGTACGATATGACGTGTATGGGATAGCTGGGATGGGTCATCACGTGGCAGTTAGAAGTCTTCCACTGTGTCAGACGATGTTTTGTAGTTTTAATAGCTTTATCAGTAGACCGTTTTTAGTACTTTGTACTTTTTTCAGTTTTGGGCATTTGATCATGTAATCACCTTAAACTATATTGTTATTTAAATTATGTTTCTTCATTTTCATTTGATTATCATTGCCTCGGGTAACCGAGATGGTGACGTTCTCATACCTTAAGTGGTCCTGGTAAAGCACTTGGAGTATGGGGGTGTCACAAAGTGGTATCAGTGCGACGATCTTGAAACCTGTAACCATTGAATCTAATGAACCTAGGGAGTCTAACTAAAATGAACTCGGGTAGGAGTTGTAGGAGCTAATGCAAAGACTTGGGAGACGTTCTAAAGTCGCGAACTCGCCCTACAATTTTGAACCGGTCACATGGGGTATGTGTCGGGATCGTTATGTGCTTATTGTGTGCTTTGTGTATCTATATAGTAGTATGTTGTATGAATTGATGGATGCATGCATATGGAGGATGGGAGATTTAAGTTGAAAGATGATGATGACGTGAAGTGTATGTTGGTTGATTGTAAAGCATGAAAGTATAATGATTGATATATATATATATATAATGTGGCATGTTATAATTATGAAAGGAAAATTGTTTTGTTTATATATATAAAGCAATGCGTAAGTATATATGTTGTTGTTGTCATTTTGTGTAAGAGTATAGAAAGTTGGGAGTGTGAATGGAACATGTGTTGGGTGAATATGTTGAACGAATATGGTGGATAAATATGTGGTATGATGGATGAATTGGTGGAAAAAGATGAATAATCGTTGTATGATAATATGATTTCTGATAAAGCATGTTGTATGATGCAAGAGATTTTACAATGTTGTTATGCTAGTAACATGTGAATAGGGGACTTGATGTTATATATTTGTGATTTTGTTTACGTAAAGTTATAGAATAAAAACATGTAGGTAATACATGCTTGATAAGTTGAATGATGTATGTGCACGATGGATGTTGTTGCTTGGTTTTTTTGAAGATAGTAACATATGGTTAAGGATATTGGTCTTATGATTATTGAGTTGTTTTTGTTTACCTTGTTGTCGTTTAAGTTGTTTGGAAGTAAAATCAAGTAGTTGTGTTTTTGATTATAGAGAGGTTGTCTTTAAACTGTTGTAACTTGAGATGTATATATGATTTTGATGTGATTCCAATTGGAGGTGATAGCTTGTTCTGTTACGATTCTAACGATAGGTCACACGCACAAAACGACCAAGAAACGAGTGAGTTATGACCGTTTTACGAAAATTGGACAGTGTTGAGAAATGCGTAGGGTACTCGATCGAGTGGCCCTTACTCGATCGAGTGCACCTCTTGTTACTCGATCGAGTAACCCTTACTCGATCGAGTAACCCTGGTAATTTGTTATACGTGTCTCTGACTTTCACCTACTCGATCGAGTAGCCTATTCACTCGATCGAGTAGCCTGTACTCGATCTAGTGACCCCTGTTTTGAGTCATATGCTTACCTTTTGACTTCGTTGCATATTATGTTTAATTCAAAGGTGCTATATTGTTTCTTTATGCATTGTTTTACGTATGTATTGGTCTTGATACGTAAGTTACCCAATCTTATGATGTAAGGAGTGGCACCTGTGGTGAGTATGAGTTCGATGGGAGGACATGAGTTATATGTGGTTGTGATAGATAGTGGAAAAAGAAAAGGAAGATCGTTATGGCTTAATTGAGACATAGAGAATGTTTTCTGAGATGAGATGAGTGATATGATTGTGTGTTGAGTAACGTAAAAGTAAGTGAATATGGGGAAGGGATGATGTGAGTCTAAGGAACGTGAGAATGAAAAGATTGAAAGTAAGGATGCGGATAGTGGGAACTTGAGATGTGTAAAGAATTATGGAGGGAGATGGTTAGAAGTCGTGTGGGTTAAGAATATATGCAGTGAAAGTTTGTTTTAAAGGGGTTGAGAAGAGTGGTATATAGTGAACTTTATGGAGACATGTCGCGAGGTGGATTTGTAGACAGTGAGTGAGTTTGGGAGATTTGGTTTATTAAGAGGTGAAACTACTGTGTGATTTCCTTGTGCAATTAATGGTATGAAATTAATTTTGATTTCTAGATATGTACAAAGGAGATGCAATTGTTTGAACAGTGAACGTTGATTTTATGGATAGATTAGTGGCAAGTGTGAGTGATAGCATAATAAGAGAAGATCCATGGTAAGAAAGAGTGAGATGATATCGATATGAAATAATAGGATTTGAGTTTTGGAGCGATGAGAAGGTAATTGGAGCACTAAAGGGTTAGGTAGAAGTAATAAGGAGTTGAGCTATTAAATGGTATTGTTGAGTACGTATAAAGAGAAAAGAAGGATAAAAGTAAGCTGAGAAAAATGTTCACCGGAGTTATGTGATATAAAAGTAAGGAATCGTCGAGATGTATGATACTATCAAGAGTAAGTGAGTTAATGGTTATACAGAAGTTTCAGGACAACATGATTAATCATGAGTTTCGAGGAATTAAGGGAGTATAAAGTTGGTGAAGTATTTGCACAATACGAGATTTTTGGTGAAGAGTTAGATGACGATACAAGTAAGGATAGTATTGGGAATAATGTTGAGGTAATTTTGGTTGATGGATTTGATGTTCGTTATTTGGAATGTTAACCAAAGATAGGAAAGAAACCGTGATGTTTAGAAATGAGTGTAAGAGGCTTGATGTCCGAACGATGGTGGTGTTGAGGTGTTGTCACTAGTGGTTAAGGGCGGTGATGAGCAGGAAAGATAGCCATTCTAAAGAGGTTGATTTTGTAGAGACCAGATTGATAGGTATGGTTGTGAGGAAGTATAAGATGTGGCTATAGGAGGCGGTTGCTAGTAGTTGAGTAGTAATGGTATGGTTATACTTGGCATGAGGTGACAGTTATTCGAATAGGGAAATATGTTATGAGGGGCATATGAGTTAAGCTCGGGCGACAGGTAACCTTTATCGAGTGGTAACTTACGTGATCAGGATTGACTAGTTGGATGTGATTATGGGTCTATGATGTGCATAATGTTGGTGTGAGGTTCTGACCTCAGGATAAGTGGTATGGTGTGATAATCATAAAGCTGTTATCTGAATGTTCTGTAATATATGTTGGGTACGGTACATTAATGGAATGAGGTTCAAAAGGTAATAATTTGATTGATCTTGCATGGATAGTTAAAATCGTATGTGTATTAATGATACATGTTTATTCCGTGAAAAGGTATGGATGATATTCATGAGATTCTTGTATGTTTATTCCGTAAAATATGTTGTATTATGATCTAGTAAAGCAGTTTTGAGTAAATTTTCTTGTCCGGAAAGTTATACCGAGTCAGTGTTTATGGGAATTGTATGTGGTTATGATGTCTATCGATGTGGTTGTTTTGCCTCGGGTGGTGATCCGGGCACGGTACTTCGTGTTGTAATGCAGGTGTTTTCGCGCTGCGGTGCGGCTGTTAGTGGCGGTGTTGCGATTTCGTCACCGGTTGTGGTGGAGTAGGTGGGATGATTATGATACGAGTTCTCAAAAGTACATACCAGTCATACATAGATTGTTGTTTTGGTTGTTGCTGCCTCCTGAGAGTTTCAGTTTGTATAGATAGACAGTTGTTTTGTTTGTTGATGTTTCTTACCAGTTTCAGTATAGGAATGAGGGTACAGTATGATATAAAAGAGAGTTGGGTATGTTTTCATTGTTGTCATGGTATAGTGATATTCTGTTGATGGGACACAGTTGTGAGAAGTTGTTATAGTAATTTTGATCTTGTTTTAAGATGAGGCATCGATAGACATAGTCGTGGTAAGTGATTTGTGGAACATGTGTTGTACTGATATGGACGTTGCAGGGGGTTCATAATCAGATTTTGGGACAGTGAGTGTAGGGTGTTTGGATTTAGTGTCATGTATGAGTTTTGCAGTGATGAAAGAAAAGAACTTGAGGATCTAGAACGAGTGTACATAACAAGTGTGAATCGTGAGCTATGCTTTTGACGATAGGAGTTTATATAGTTTATATAGAGAGGTATGTCGTGTTGCGGTAATGTGGAAGAATTGGAGTATTGGTTATGTTAAAGATTTTATGGTATAGGTTAGGTGGTGTGCCGAGTGAACTGAGGTGGGAGAACTGTTTAAGTAAGAGAGTCGTGGATATAGGAATGGTGTGATGACGATAAGGAGAAGATATAGCTAAGGATTTAGTTTTAGTGAGTTACGAGGACGTAACATTTATTTTAAGAGGAGTAGGATGAGATAAAAGAGAGTTTCATGGTTGTGCATGTGGTAGTATAATTGGAAGTAGAGTGTTGGTGTAGCATAAAGGATTGATATTTGTTGTGATTGATTTTATTTAAGGGCATGGCAGTGCTTGTAGTAGTTCGGTGTTTAGGAATGGAAGAATATTTCGATAGTGTTAACAGTTGGATGATGATGTTTAGGAGTTCGAGAGTGTTGACAGTGGCATGATGATGTTTATGAGTGTGAGTAAACTTTGAGGACGAAGTTCCTTTTAAGGGTGGTAGAATGTAACATTCCGTTTGATGTCTATGAGTGTCTTGATATTGAATTTGCTAGTGGATGATATATTACGGAGCTAGCAGCGTTTGTGGGCGGTAGTTGGTAGTGTATGGAGTTAGTGTCGAGAGAGATATAATGGAGTTGATACGATATCATGAGTCATGTTGTGGAGGTAGGAATAGTTGGTGGAGTTGGTGTTACGAGTTCATGTTTGGTAGGTTGGAGTTTTGTTTTGAGTTCTTAGTTGCGTTGTTGTGTCTTGATCGAGTTAGTATGTTTGTTTGTTTTTGAGTATGGGTTGAACTTCGGGGACAAAGTTCCTTTTAAGGAGGGAAGACTGTAATACTACGGTTTTCTATGTCTATGGGTACTCTATCGAGTGGGGTTTACTCTATCGAGTAAGTATGTTTTTATACGAAACAGTAGTCTGTCTGATGGGTACTCGATCGAGTATGTGTGGCACTCGATCGAGGAAGGGGCACTCGATCGAGTAACTTACTTACTCGATCGAGTAAGTTACTTTCACGGGTTGTTTTTGACGGGATTTGTTAATAACGCGTGATTCATATTTAAAGGTTTCCGTCACTTTATTCATCACTTTTACTTTTTTTTAAAAACCCTTCAAAGAGAAAAGAAGTTACGTTGTACCCGTCGTCGCGTTACTATCAAATACCAAAGGCTAAGGTTGTCGGATCGTCACGTTCTTTACACCGTTGAGTTCGTCGTGTCAAGGGTAAGATCCTTGTATAGTTTTTATGTTGTTTCATTGAGTTTGGTTAAAACCCTAATTGGGTAAATTGGGGGTTTTGGAAGTATTGTGTTTATTAGATGATGATTGTATGATTGCATGTTTGATAGGAGGTGATTTCATTGAAGAACGATTTTGATTAGCTGCTAGACCGTCTGTAGTGATTGCTTTTCCATGTAGGGTTTCCCTACTCGGTATTGGCTACATAATGTGTGGTGATTGTTGTTGTGATTATTGGTTAATTATATTGTTGGTTGATTTTGACGGTTGTTGGTTGTATATTGTTGATTGATTGTGTAACTGTCTGTGTTCTTCGGGGCGCATCCCTGGCTGAGTTGAGTCACTTGCGGGAGTGGCTTCACGCCCTTGATTCGCCCTCTGTGGAACCCGTCACTGAGGGGATGTGCACATTAATGAACTTGGGTTTATCGCTCAATGGAGATGAGCGGGGATTTGGTGGGTACAGCTGCGGTCCCCCAATGGCGGCGTGGAGTACTTGTTGCGATGGGTACTCTGGCAGGGCTACACCCTTTAGTGTGTAGTCAGTTGTGTGGAGATTGGAGATGGAGATTGGAGATTCGTTTGAGCTGTTTGAGTTGTTTGTGATATTGTTCCTTTATGGTATTTGTTTTATGTAATCAGTACTGACCCCGTTTAAATGTTTTAAAAACTGTGGTGATCCATTTGGGGATGGTGAGCAGTTATTGAGCAGGTACGATATGACGCGTATGGGATAGCTGGGATGAGTCATCATGGCAGTTACAAGTCTTCCGCTGTGTCAGACGATGTTTTGTAGTTTTAATAGCTTTATCAGTAGACCGTTTTTAGTACTTTGTACATTTATCAGTTTTGGGCATTTGATCATGTAATCACCTTAAACTATATTGTTATTTAAATTATGTTTCTTCATTGTCATTTTATTATCATTGCCTCGGGTAACCGAGATGGTGACGTTCTCATACCTTAAGTGGTCCTGGTAAGGCACTTGGAGTATGGGGGTGTCACACAACCAGGGTTCGGCTGCTAAGCCGTCTACTTCGGCTAGTACTATCCAGGGAGGTGGGCATAAGACCAGTGGTAAGTTGTTCATGATGGAGAAGAAAGCAGCTGAGGATGATGCTCACGTTATCACGGGTACTTTTCTTATTAAAGGAGTCTTTACCTTTGTTTTGTTTGATTCAGGGGCGTCATAGTCTTTTGTATCATCGAGTCATGGTAAGCTTTTGGGTTTGAGAGAGTTTGAGTCTGTAAACGAGGAGGTGTTCATACCGTTGGGTGATTATGTATCTTATGGGAGGTTGTATAAGGGTGTGTCTATAATAGTTGGACAGGTTGACCTACCAGTGGACTTGTTAGAGTTTCCTTTGGATGGTTTGAGATGATAGTTGGTATGGACTGGTTGGGTAAGTACAAGGCTAGAATAGATTGTCACCAAAAGAGAGTCTCTTTGAGGGGTCCTAAGGGAGTTGGTGTGTCTTATCGTGGGTTTGTTCTCAAACCCAAAGTCAAGTTGATTGCAGCAGTGACCTTGAAGTCTTATCTGAGGAAGGGGTGTCCGTTGATCTTATGCCATGTGAGAGACCATAGTATGGTGAGTTCGACAGTTGATCAGATACCGTTGGTGGGAGAGTTTCTAGATGTCTTTCCGGGGGAGATACCAGGATTACCACCAAAGAGGGAGATAGATTTCAGTGTTGAGTTGAAACCAGGGACGGGACCCATCTTTAAGGCCTCGTACCGCATGGGTCCTAAGGAGTTGGAGGAGCTGAAGAAATAGCTGCATGATTTGATTGGTAAGGGGTAAATTAGACCCAGTGTATCACCGTGAGGAGCACCAGTTCTATTTGTGAAAAAGAAAGATGGAATTTTGAGGTTATGCATCGATTACAGAGAGTTGAACAGGGTTACAGTGAAGAAAAAGTATCCTTTGCCGAGGATAGATGATTTGTTAGATTAGTTGAACGGAGCAGTGGTCTTTTCTAAGATTGATTTGAGGTCGGGTTACCATCAGGTGAAGATTCGGGATGAAGACATACCAAAGACAGCTTTTACATCGATGTATGGTCACTATCAGTATGTTGTAATGCCGTTTGGGTTGTCTAATGCACCTGCAGTTTTTATGGATTTGATGAACCGGGTCTTCAGTCAGTTTTTAGATCGGTTTGTGGTGGTCTTTATCGATGATATCTTAGTCTTTTCTAAGACTAAGGAGGAGCATGAGGAGCATTTGAGGTTAGTGTTGCAGACTTTACGAGACAATCAGTTGTATGCAAAGTTATCTAAGTGTGAGTTTTGGTTAGGGGAGGTTGCTTTTCTAGGGCATGTGATTTCAAAGAAAGGTGTTGCTGTGGATCCTGCAAAGATAGAGGCAGTCACTCGGTGGGAATCATCGAAGAATGTAGTAGAGATCAGGAGTTTCTTGGGTTTGGCAGGGTACTATCGTCGGTTTGTGAAAGATTTTCTAAGATAGCCAGACTTATGACAGCGTTGATGAGAAAAGAGAACAGGTTTCGTTGGGATGAAAGTTGTGAGACGGCGTTCCAAACATTAAAGGAGCGTTTGACCACAGCTCCAATCTTAGCATTACCTGAAGGGTGTGAGAATTTTGAAGTGTATACAGATGCTTCAAAGAATGGTTTGGGATATGTGTTGATGCAGAATGGGGAAGTAATTGCCTATGCTTCTAGGCAATTGAAGCCTTATGAGGAGAACTATCCGACACATGATCTGCAATTGGGTGCAATTGTGTTTGCTCTCAAGATTTGGAGGCACTATCTTTATGTGGCGACCTTTAAGGTGTTTTCAGATCACAAGAGTCTCAAGTACATCTTCACTCAAAAGGAGTTGAACATGAGACAGAGGAGGTGGATGGAGCTGATTGGGGATTATGACATGGATATTATATACCATGAAGGGAAGGCTAATGTGGTTGTATATGCTTTGAGCAGGAAGAATGTGCATTCACTATGCACAGCTATGTCTTTGATGAGGTTGAGAGATGAGGTGGGGAAGATGGGGATACATAACCTATTGTTCGGTGCGAACTGTACGAACTAAATAAAAAACCCAAATTACTAACTTCCTGTTAACATTCCGCTACTTTTCTGACTTCCCTTATATACCTCTCATTCTCTCTCCTCACTCAAAACCCAAACTCCAAAACGTTGTCTCTGACATTCTGACACCCCCGTCGGAGCTCCAGCTACCATTGCCATTGTCATCCACACCACCGCTCTAATTTCGCAAAAACATCACCGTCTATCTTACACAAACTCTGATATTCAAGCATACCTATTATCTCATCTCACTCTTCTCTATTCCCGCAAACCTAAACTCCATATTCATCGTCGTGTCGTCGGAGATCCGGCATCAAAATCGTTGGTGCGTCATCCCAACTCCAGTATCCGGCTAATTATCCCTCCTATTTTCGTCCCATTATTTCTTCTCTTCGTTGTCGCCTGTCGGACACCACCATCACAGACGGAGTCTATTTTTGCAATAATCGACTCTTTTGAACCACAAATTGTCTAGTAAGGTTATAAGGAAAATAATATTTTTGAAATTCTTCTTCATTTATATAGATCTATGATTTAGATTTAAAAAAATGAAAAATGTGTAAATGTCGGTGGTCACTGTGCTCGTTGAGGTGCGTCAGTCTGGTCATGGTGGCTTGTTGGTGATAATAGAGTGGTCGTGGTTGTGGCCTAGGGTTGTGCGTGAAAGGATGGTGGTGGTCGTTGGGGTTAGGTGTGGTTATGGTTGTAGAGTTGAGAGGTTTAGACAGCAGGTTCATTGGTGGTGGGTCACGTAGTCGTCAGTTTTAGTGGTGGTGCGCGCGACTGTGGTTGTGGTGCGGCGGGGGGGTGGTGGTGTGCAAGTGATGGATGGACAGAAGGTGGTAGTAGCTGGTGGTCGTGAAGGTCTGATGTTGCGCTTGGAAGGCCTGGTAGTTGTTGTTGTAGTTGTGGTGGCGGCGGCGGTGGTGGTAGTCGCGGTGGTAGGAGCAGTGGTGATGGTGGTGGTAGTGGATACACGATACCACCCTAGATACACTTGATAAAACTACCGGATACTATTGTTAGTACTACTAGATACATGTGTATCTAGTAGTTATACCATGTGTATCTGTGGGTAGTTATATGTGTATCTGAAAGTATTATACTGTGTTTCTGAGTAGTTCGTACGGTTCACACCGTACTTTAGTTCGCAGCTGACCCCAACGGCCACCAAAACACCCCACCGGCACCACCCACCCCCACCCCCACGGCCACCACCATCCACCCCCACCACTCCACTACCCCGACCACCAGTACTCCCCTTCAACCACCACTGCCCCACCAATTACTCTCCTCTCCGTCTCACCCACCACCACCTGCATCACCACCAACATAAGCCCACCAGGCCACCGCCGACCACCCAACCACCACCACCACCCGATCTACTCTTCACTCCCGTTGTCACCGCCACTCGACCACCCAACCACCACTGCCCCGCCTCACTCCTACCTCCCTGACGCCCCACTCCAGCCGCCACCTACAACAACCACCTACAAAAAAATAAAAATGCTCCCTCTTCCTCTCACGGCCACCACTGCCAACCCCCACCATCCATGCCCACCACTGTTGCTCCTCCTCTTCTCTTCCTTTTTTTTCTCTTTTCTTTCTCCCTCGTCAGATCTGGTTTTTTTTTTTTTTTTTTTCGAGATCTAGTTGGTTATGTATTTTTGTGTGTTTATATTTGATTTAAATCGTTTTGTGTTCATATTTGATTTAAATCGTTTTGTGTTCATATTTGGTTTATATTTTGAGATCTAGTTTTGTATTTGGTTTCGTTTTTTTTTATTTATTTATTTATTTCATGTGTTATATGTATATTATGACATTTTTTTGCTGTAGTAAATGTTAATTTTTTTTTAGATTTTGTTTATGTTTTTTTGTCTTGGTACATGCATTTTTTTTTTCGGGTGTTAGTATGTCATATTAGTTATATTTTTTAAATTTTAGATGTAAATTTTTGAAAAAAAATTTGATTTTTTAAAAGTTGTATTGTTGTTGTGATGGAAAAAGAAATGAAAAGTTAATCCTTGATTTTGATTTTTTTTTTTTCCATATTTTCTCTTTATATGTTGATTACACTTATCTCTTTTAAAGTTAAAGTTACAGCTATTTCTATTAAAATTACATTTATTTCTATTAAAATTACATATTTCTCTATTAAAATTACACTTATCCCTATTAAAGTTAAAGTTACACTTATTTCTATTAGAATTACATTTTTTTCTATTAAAATTCCAGATTTCTCTATTAAAGTTACAGCTATCTCTATTAAAGTTACATTTTTCTCTACTAAAGTACACTTATATCTATTAAAGTTACACTCTCAAGGACTACAGTTTTACTCTCAATAGACTCATGTTACATGTTTAATATGGACTAAAGTTACACTCTCGATAGACTGAAATTACACTTTAATGGACTGAAATTACACTTTAATGGACTAAAGTTACACTTTTAATATGGACTAAAGATATACTCTCAATGGACTAAAATTACACTTTAATGGACTAAAATTACACTTTTAAAAGACTAAAGATACACTTATAAGTCACTCAATTCACAATGAGTTGTGTTAAAATTGCAAAAATTCAAAATAATATTTGTCGAAAAAACTGAGTTACACTCGTAAAACGCAAAATATATTGTAAATTTGCTTCAAATTTTCAAATTTCAAAATAAAATCCGTCAAACCGCAATTTTTTTTGTTAAAATTACACTTTTTTCCGTTGAAATTACACTTTTTAAAACAGTGAAAGTGTAGTAACATTTGTATAAAGTTTCAGTCCAAAAAAAATTATGCTCAAAAAATTTTTTTTGTGTATAATTAATCCATTAGTGAATGTATAATTAAAGCTAGAGAGAGAAAGTGGATTAATTAGTGTATAGGAAACTCATTAGTCTTAAGTATGCTTTTTTGCTTTCAATCTCAACCATCCTTAGTGGAAGATTTAAGGGATGTAGAGAGGACTTATGGACTCAAATATTTAGGTGGACTCATAAGAACTTTACTTTATATATATAGAGTCGGGATCCGGTGAGAACTCCTAAATATTTGAGGATTGAGGATTGCAATACAATATCACGGGTTCTTCAATACAATATCACGAAAAAAATCAGACTTCTCCACAAAAAAAAAAATTTAAAAAATTTAAAAAAAATTTAAAAATTTTTTTTTTTTTTTTTTGCGCAGCTATTTTTTTTCGTGTGATATTGTTTCGAATAACCTGTGATATTGTATTGAACAACCTGTGATATTGTAACGAAATCCTCAATCCTCAAAAAGATAGTGTATCCTCACATGATCTCATTCATATATATATATATATATATATATATATATATATATATATATATATATATATATATATATATATATATATATATATATATATATATATATAAGGCGGGTTCAAGTACGAACTGCCTTAACGTAGGAACTGGCTTATTTTGACCTTTTTTTTTTTCAGATACACTTTGTTTCTTTACTACATACCCTTCTTATTAGATACATTTTATTACATATGTAAATACAAAATTTTCAACACTAAAATTATAGATGCACTTTTACACTTTTTTAAACTATTTTTTTTACGGATACATTTTATATTTTTTGCGGATACACATGACATTAAAGCCGGATACACATTATAATATTTCTGGATACCTAGATCTATACTTCCGTATACGCATCATATTAATACCAGATACACATGGTTATACTGCCGGATACACATGTATCTCGTATTAATACCGTGTGTATCTAGGGTGGTATAATACTTATCAGATACACAGTATAATACATCTGGATACACAAGTTCACACTTCCAGATACACATGGTATTACTAGATACACATGTATCTGGTAGTAATACGAGGTGTATCCGGTGGTAATACGAAGTGTATCCGTCGTGGTATTTTGTGTATCCACTACCTCACCTTCACCACCACCACCATTGTCGCCACCAGTACACTGCTGTAACACCCCCTCATACCAAGGTGCCTTACCAGGACCACCCTACCATGAAAGTGTGTTACCGTCTCGGTTGCCCGAGGTTAGTACATACCAAAAGCATCTGAACTGAGCACATTTATTAAAGTACTGTAAAGTATAACATTTACAACATCCAAAACCAAATACTGATTCAACAAAATACAACTTCAATGTCTGACAATAAAAGAAATCAAACTAAGACTCAGACGGTGATGTTATGACTGTGATGAAAACACTCCCATGACTGTCCCCAAGCTCACACTAGCAATACCTGTCAAGCCCGCTCACCATCCCCGAATGGATCACCGCAGATTCCACAAACAACAACGGGGTCAGTATTACTCAATCAATATAAGACAACAAACGAAGTAATCAACTAATCATCGTCCAATCCCAATCTTTCGTTCTCACACTGTAACCGACTACACACCGAAGTGTGTAACCCTGCCAGATTACCCATCGCAACAGGTAATCCTCGCCGCCAGTGGGTGACCGTAGCCGATCTCACCTAGTCCAGCTCCTCAACGAGCGACAAATAATCCATGTCCCTTAATGTGCACATCCCCTCCCGTGGCGGGTTCCACGGAGGGCGAACTAGGGTGTGAAGCCACTCCCGCAAGTGACTCCACAACAATCACAATCACACGACATCACAGCCGTCACAACACCCTCATACCAACATCGTCACGACAATCTCCATACTTCGATGATCACCAGATAACAGTAATCACACAACAAACATGTCTTAGCAAAGAACAGTAACTGAGTAGGGAAACCCTACCTTAGCAATCAACAGTAGAATGAACTCGAACAATCAGAAAGGCTCCTCTACGAAGTCTTCTCCTATACCATAATCATATAGCACAATTACACATTGCACAACCCCCATATTCCCAATTCCGTAAATGTACAGTAACCCCAACGAATACGAATAACATAGAAATAGAACTTACCGACAGTAGGATGAGGAATTATACGCAAGAACTCCGAAGATTACACACACAACAATGCTATGGGATGATTAGGGAGTGATTAGGGAGAGATTAGGGTTAATGTAGAAATGATGAAGTTGAAATGATGTTTTAAAAACTGACGCGGGATATAAAAATAATCTTAAACACTCCCTAATCAAACCGTCAAAATAACACTCGCCAAACCGAATACTCGGTCGAGTAAAGTTATACTCGGCCGAGTATCCTCTACTCGGTAGAGTATTCACTATACTCGGCCGAGTATTCATCGGCAGAACCAAAACAACTCACAACAACAGCACTACTCGGCCGAGTAGGCTCTACTCGGTCGAGTAGTCACCAAAGAAAATCCGTAGTATTACAACTGCTGCCGCCACCACCACCACCACCGCTGCCGCCACCATTACATCGCCGCCACCAGTACATAGTTCACTCAAGCGGATACACATGTATTTAGTACTAATACCAAGTGTATCTGAGGTGGTATTTTGTGTATCCTCTACAAGCACCACCACCATTACCCCCACCACCACCACTGCCACAATCACCACTATACCACCGAAAAACACCACGAGTCCGCTCACCACTTGTCGGTGATCTCGACTTCACTGGCCAACCACCGAAAACCAACCGTCCGCCTACTACCATTAACGACCATCGCCTAACACAACCGACCTACCACCTTGTTCTACCCAGAAACACCAGCCACCACCACCACCACCTCACCACGACACACAGTCGCCTGACTGCCCACAATATCGTCAACGCTGCTAACTCTCACAACCACCACCACCCACACACTCAACATCACGCTCATCACCCGAACCACCACCATCGCATACCAAGCACACTCAAGATCCGACACCACAACAAAGTTACGGCGCAGACAAAGAGTTGGCCATAGTCGTCACCCCTATTTTCATCCTCACGCATATCCTCTTTCCTTCCATCACATCGTTTGTTTCAGATCTATTTGTTAGATCTACAAATATGGAAGTGACATACCTGAAAATTAATTGTGTCGGATATGTTATCGGGAAAATTAGAGCCGGAATATGGTCTTAATTTATGTTGTCGGAAAACCTATGGTTATGGTTGCCGGTGACAGTGAGCGGCGAAAAAGAAAGGGGGAGAGAAAAATGACGAAACGGGAAGCTTCCTGGTGAAGACGAGGTTGTCGATTTAGCGGTCGCCGTGAATTATGCCGGAGATGTCGGTTGGCGACGAGGACAACTTATGGAACTGGTGATGGACAGGGGTAAGTGAGGTTTGGGGAT